>NC_029775.3:1270246-1314378 GCF_000817695.3 Arachis duranensis | reverse complement strand
AGTAAGAATTTATTATTTTTAATTATTATTTAATCTTTAATTTAATTTTTTTATTTAATTTTTTAATTTAATAATCTAACAATATATATTTTATTCTATATTTTTAAATATTAATAATTAATTGATAATAAAAATAATAAATTATGATAAGTCTCTAACATTCTCCGAAACTTACTAGGACAGTCGGCGATATTAGCGTTCTTAACGTTACAAAGAGAAGGGAGGTGAAGAAGCTTGTCCTCTTGAATGCCCAAGCTCTTACTCTCAGGGTTCCCATGATGCGTCTGCTGAATGATGAAGCACAAGCAGTCAGGGTCACTCTCCTTTATCTTGGTTGTCGCCTCGCAACACTCCTTAGACGGGGTACTGGCCTTCCCCGTCGCATAGTTCAGGCACGGTATCACCTTCTGCACCACTTGACCACACTTTTGTGTCAAATCTTCCCCGGCACCGTCGCCGCTTCCCACAATAACCGCCACCAACAACAACAATAACAGCCACATGTTTTGTTGGTAGTAATAACAATAATGCTTCATCTTGTTGGAACTTTGTTGAGCTCAAGATCAAGTAAAAAGTACCTTTAGCTTTGGAATGAAGAGGCAAGATAGAAAGATATGGTACAATACAAATAATATATATTTGGTGAAGTTGTATGGGTTGTTGCAGTGTCAGTCGCTATTTAATTCTGAGAGTGAGAGGTGGTGATCTACTAGCTAGTTAATAACCGAGATTTATTTATGGGCTAAGGTCAGTATTGGAAGGGGAATATGAATATGAACAATGATGAGATGAGATGTACATGTTATGTTAATATTCGAATTTACATTCTCTAAATTTTAAATTTTTATTTGAAAAAATAAAGTGTAATTTCTCGTTTTTAAATGTTTTTTTATATTGTTTCTTGGTCTCTCACCTAAAATAGAAGGGGAGCCTCGGAGCAGCGGATGAGTTGTCTCCACGTGACCTCAAGGTCACGGGTTCAAGCCGTGGAAACAGCCACTGATATAATTATCAGGTCAGGCTGCGTACATTACAACCTTGGTTGCGGCCCTTTCCCGGACCCTGCGTTAAACGCGGGACGCTTGTGCACCGGGTTGCCCTTTATCTTCTAAAATAAAATTCAAAATTTAAAAAATCCAAATCCTTAATATTTTACTACATATTACTAGAGGCAATCTAGCTAAACCTCCAAGATCGGTACTTTGTACTAACTCATTTTTAAATTAAAAAATAAAAAATATTCTTTATTAGTTACAATATTTTTTAAAGTAAAGCTAGGAACCAAAAGCATATCAGCCAAAATCCAGTCAAATATCTTTGAATGAATTCAAAATCTCTACGAGTTAATATATATGGATGTTTCTTCTACTAAGTATCAGAATGTTTCTTTTTCATATTAAATGGATATTCTTTTATATATTTTTCGAATTTGTGATTGTTGGAAGTGAATAGGTTAATGTGAGAGAAAAAAGGAAGGTTTTTATAGGTTTTAATTAATAATACTTTAATCGAATAAATTGTTAATTTAATTTTAATAACCATATTTTATATCCAAAAATTTAATTTGACAGTGATTATTATTGTTGGATTTTTCAGTACTATTTCGTGAAAAAATCCAACAATAATTGGATTAAAAATTTGTCGTCATCGCTATGGAAAAATTCAATAGTAATTTAGGTAAATATTTGCTACGAAAACACTAGAAAATTTTTTAAAAATAAAATTTGCAGTTAATCACGAATTGACTAGCTACAAATATTTTTTGATATAAAACTCTAGTTACAAAAACATTTAGTCATAAAAACTGCAAAGCCAGAAACTTCTTCATAACAACACAAATCATCTTTTAAGCTTGCTTTTCCTAATTCCATATTGTTACAGCATCATGGTCATCACTCTTCTCCCAACTCAAATGCAAAATCATCATCATCAAATATTATTTATGTTATTAGAAATAAAATGCCTAGCTTGATAGTGTGGAATGCTTGTGCACAAGGGAGGGTCTTAGATATAATCCATTCTCCCTCATCATGTATTTATATATATATTTTTGAACATACACATTATATATTAAAAATGTGGGTTGTCCATATTATATTCGCACCTCAACCTACTCATAGTGTGGGTCAGGTTGTCAATCCAATCCGATCTGATTGAAGCGGGATGGATACCACGAGAATAGTATTGTCAATCCAATCTATTACTACTTTTATTAACATGTGAGAACTCCACCAATCTTAAATGACTAGCTAATATAAGCTCTCAAAAACAAAAGAAACAAATTAATCGTATGGTAATATTAAGGAGAGAAAAAAAATAGCCAAAATTTGTCCTATTTAACATTCATTAAATGCGGAAATAATTAATGAATTTTAAATAAAGCAAATTCTAACTGATTTTGACTAAATCTTTTTGTTACCAAACATTCCCGTTAATTATATTAACATCCATGAAGCTTTAGAGCTTGAATAACTTAAATGTCATTCTAGAACTATACCAAAAGAAAAAAAAGAAAAGAAAAAAAGCTTCTTGGGCCATCTTCAATCCCACCATGCATGCATATGCTTCTGCTTTATGTGGTTGGAGGGACAAGGTAGGATTTTATGTGGCTGCCAGTAAAATCAGTCTCAATAAATTACAGCTGACCAACCTATTCTTACTACTCTATCTTGATTACAAAAGGTATCCACAATAATTTTGATCAAAGTAACCAAAAGCATGTGCAAGGCAGCCTTGCATGTGGGGTTCAAGCTCCTTGTTGTGGGCTATTATCCTATGCTTACTATCCTTAACCTTGCATTCTCCGTAAATGTCCAAAAGAATATATCTTGTTGGGTTATTACAAGCATGGAATTTTCAAAGTTTGGGAATTGGTTTCTGATCTTATTTGCAATATTCCACCTTGTTCCCGAGTTATCCATTAAGTCTGATCTCTAACAGTTTTATCTAGCTCTCGATCTACTTTGGTACTCCAAATTAGGGGTGGCAACGGGGTGGGTAGGGGCAGGTTTTTGCTCTACTCGACCGCCCCACCGTACAACAACCCGCATAAAACCCATCCTGCTTTTATCCGCAGGTAGTAAAACATTGAACCTTAACCCGCCTCCGCGGGTATTCGCCCCGTCCCTACCCGCGCCTATAATTATTAAAATCTAATAAACAAAATTAAATTTCAAAATTTATATAACCATAATTACATACATAACATAAATTAAAAAAAATTTAAATATGATACAACATTATTAATTATTTACTAATTATTTTATATATATTATACATATTATATATTAAAATTATATATATTATATATATAGCGGGACAGGTAGGGACGGGTATTACCTAAACCCGATCCCGCCCCACCTCTCTCAAGAATCCGCCTCGTTAAAAGTCTGCCCCGGTGTGGGGTGGATAATTACCAGCCCCGTGGGATGGGTACTCGCGAGTTCAGGTAGTATTGCCAATTTGCCATCCCTACTCCAAATCTTGTGACCGTTTTGATTGGGTACCCATGGAGTTTCCAAATTTTCACGGATCTATCATCCCTACTTTTCTATAGACATCCTATCTTCAATACATTTCTTGCGTTCCAAATATTCCTCCATGTGTAGCTGGGACTATATCCATCATGAGCTTCCAGAAAATTTGATACGGTGTTGTACTTTCTTTGATTAGCTTGGCTGCTAGCGAATTTAGTCTCTTCATAAGTTTTGAGCCCTTCTTTTTGAAAATACTCTTGCAATTACGTGGGTAATGTACTATTGTATTAGTGACATGTAAAATAATGCTATACATCCAAATCTTTTTATGAATTAAATTTAACTAAATTAGATAAAAAGATTTTGAATAATACTAATCATAACTGATTTTTATTATATTAGATCGATTTTATTAAACTTGATTAATAAGAAGACTTATGTGTATATTCAATACGGAAGACGTTGAAGTGTTGAATCCAAGAGAAGCCTCCAACAAGCCAAATAGGAGGCATTTTATGCATGCGTGACGTGATGCGTCTGTCATACACGATTACGGAGTAAATCCATTTTATGCTGTGGCCTTTAAATCCTAAAAAGATGAGATCATGATCCTTCAACTAGAAAACTAATTCCAAATCTTTCATTGATCATTCCATACTCATGATAGACTCACTAATTTTTCTGCAAAATCTCTCGATGAACCTTGTATACATTAACAAGTGCTTAAGCAATTAAATGTCATTTATAAGCTAAAACGGGTTTCTTCTTGTTCCTTTTCTTTTCGAGGTGGTCGTTGAGCTTGTTTTCTGCAAAAAACAAGAATGAGAAGATCAGTTATGACTACGATCAATAAACTTTAATCAGATATCACAATAGAAACTAGGCATGTAAGAAACCATATAAATACCGATTTTGATTTTTTGTTCTTTCCCCGAATCCTGTTCTTTGGAGGTTTCAACTTGTAAATCCGAACCATCCAATGGTGAGTTGTGAATACCTGAAGGCATTAAAAGCCATGAAGACATCGAAAGAGCACATAAACGGCCAATGCCATATCAACAACATAATGATATTGTTCCTAAAAGACAGATCAAACCATTGATTGTTGCTTTGATATCACAACTTGAAACCAAATCCACAGTGGACTTATTCAGTGCAGAGAGGATGTTAAATACCAACAAATAATGAATCAACTGTAACGGGAAAAAGATATGAATAAAATTGATAATTAAGACTAAAGTCGCATATGGATATTGACAACTTTCTGAGAGAAATGGAAACAGTGACTCTGTACTCCAGATGACAAATTATATGTCTAATGGAGGAAAAACGTGGGATTAACTATCCAAAAACAAGCACATAGTATTGAAGAACATCCTAAGCATGGAAAAAGAATGATAGAAAGTGTAAATTCTAGGGTAAAGGATATTTTTTTGTCTACGAAGTTTTTGAGAAGTTTTAGAAAAATACCCCTAACATTTAATTTATTTCAATTTTCTCTAGTGTTTTAAATATGTTTCAATTATATCCTTTAGTAAAATTTTTGCAAGACAATATTTTTCCCAATATTATCCCTACTCATTTATACTATATGGACTTTATCAACGTAATCATTGTCCACTCTCCCCTCTTTCATCTTCACCACCAATCACCCACCTACATCATCAAAATTAACATCCTTTATCCTCCATCGCCGCCACATCTCACCCTTTGACCTTTGTCACTGCCCCACCACCACCTCCGCCTTCACCCCTTACCCTCATTTCGCCACCACCAAAGTGAAATAACACCTCATTCCACACCACTCACCCCTTTGTAGGGGTTAATATTGGAATAGAAATATTTTGACTAACAAAATTTGACCAAAGGATAAAATTGAAATATATTTGGACAAAATTGAAACAAATAAAACAGTAACGATATCTTGGAAACTTTTCTATTGAAAGTCGGCATGTAGTTGATAGTTAGTAGTTTAGCATTTATGCATGTGGTTAATAGTTAGTAATTTAGCATTTATGATAGTAATTGATAGATATCTTTATATATCCCTTGTTTTGGATGAAATGTAAGCAACGAGTTATTTCTCTTATTTTCTCTTATTTTCTCTACATTAACATGATATCAAAGGCTAGAGAGAAAATTCAGTGTGTACCAAAAAGTTCCATTATCCTTTTGTAATCTTTTTCTTTCTAAAACCATGTCTTTCCAATCACTAGAATACCCCCCCGGTCATATTCTTCTCTCCGGCAGCCTAACAAAACACATTCTGGCTACCATCCACTACCGTCAAAATTGTTCTAGTGCCCCGCTATTCAATCAGGACTCCGTCAGCTTCACCTTGTCTTGTGTTGTCCAAGCCTGTCATCAGAACCGTCGTCTGAGAAGCCGGCGCCGTGAGGGTGCGTCCATTGCGTATTCTGTCGTTGATTGCACTATCGTGCTCAGATGGTTGTCCCCTTTCCAGAATAGGATTTTGCTCAACCATCCACTTTCCATATACAATTCTATGTGATTTTCCCTTTTTGCCTCCAAAGCATTTCCTGCCTTGTTTTGTCGATCCCCATGGCTACTACTACTTCTACTACTACTTGCTACTAATGTTGGTGCTAGTGGCCCTAAGAATGAAAACTCTACTTTCAGTAGTTATATTAGTGTACCTCATTCCACTGACAAACTTGTTGGAAGTAATTATTATTCTTGGGTATCTGATAATAAGTTGTGGCTAATTGGCTAGGATTATGCAGAACATCTTACCGAAAAGGCTAGAGAAATTAATGACATTGACCATGCTAAGTTGATTAAGATTAATGTCCAACTTTGTAGCGTTATCAAGAACACCATCCACTCTTCAATTAAACAGATTTCTTTTGTGCACGTCACTTGTGAAACCATTTGGATGCAGGCAAAGGCACTTTTGACAACAATTATATGGGATTTGTCAAAACCTTGTGAGCAATTCCATTAATGTCCAACTTTGTAGCGTTATCAAGAACACCATCCACTCTTCAATTAAACAGATTTTTTTGTGCACGTCACTTGTGAAGCCATTTGGATGCAGGCAAAGGCACTTTTGACAACAACTATATGGGATTTGTCAAAACCTTATGAGCAATCCCCACCAACCCCCACCCCCAAAAATCAAATTGATAGTCCTTTGTCTGTATATTTAGGAAAGATTCGTAGTACTCTCCACAATTTCAATGAATTACTGCCTCGTGCTACTTCCCTAGAAAAAGAGTTGGAACAACAAAGCACATTCTTTATGTGGCATTGTATGATTTACCTACTGACTATTTTGGTACTTGTGATTTAATACTCGGGTCCCCAAATGTTTCGTTCCTTAATATGATTTGGCCCTCATTACTTCGGGTTCCAGCTAAACATTTTATTGAACCTGCCAATGTATCAACTTCCATTGACAGATTAGATCTTATCTCAAACTCAAGCTTGAGGTCGTTCCCGCAATAGCAATTGCAATTTGGGTCGACAACGCCAGAAATCTGATCATTGTCATTGCATGGGTCATATCATTGATAAGTGTCGGACTCTTATTGGTCGTCCGCCATAATCACTCAACATTGCTCAGACCAGTGCTCCCACCATAATCTGATCTCACCATAATCCCATTACAATTATTTTCTAAAATGGTTCGAACCGTCAGCAATCTAATGTCACTGCTCCTGTCATGAAAATTGGTAACTCTTATGCTTGCATCTGTCAATCCCAAAACTTGGGCCCTTGGGTCATTGATTCTGCTGTGACAAACCATATCTCTAGTAATAGAACTCTTTTAGCTAAAATTTCCATGTTTGATTATCTACCTACAATTACCTTGGCTAACGGATCTTCCACACAATCTTTGGGGGTTTACAATGCCCATCCATTCCCCTCAGTGTCCATTAAATCTTTTTATTTGTACCTGGTTCTCTTTTTAACCTTTTATCTGTTAGTTGTTTAACTCATTATCTAAAATATAAGATCTCTTTCACTGAAGATTCTATCTTTATATAGGACCGGAGCTTGGGCAGATTGATTGGCATCAGATGTGAGTCCAATGGCCTTTACAATTTTTCCTCGTCTCGTATCTACAATCTCTCCACTAACCCTCTCACCATCCATGCTCGGGTAGGATATCCCAACCTTCCCAATCTTAAGACAATGGTTAGTTGAGCACAAAAATCGTGTGCTCATACTCCTCACTAACATGGGTTAGTTGAGCACAAAAATCGTCATTTAATTGAAACCACTAAGACGACTCTTCATCATTATCATGTTCCCCATTCCTTTTGGGGAGATGTCCTCTCTGTGTTATCTATAGGTGTACCTGGTTAAGGTTAACCAAAACAACCATACCTGATTTCAGTTAACCCGGAATTTGATTAGGTTAGTAAACCAAATTGGTTTTAAATGAAAAAACCAGTCATTAACCGATTACAAAAAAATAAACCAGTTTTAAACCGATTCTAAATATAAAAACCAATTTTAAAAAATAACCAGCTTTTCACTTGAAAACCGGTTCCTTATTTAAAAAGATTTTTCATTTTTAAAATTTAATTTATAAACCAATTGTTAAAATCTGTAACACATTTATATTACAAAAACTAATTTTATACCTCCAACCCATAAAACCAGTTTTGGTTTTGGTTAACACGTTTACAAATCAGTTTTATCAATTTGGTTAACCGCTTTTTTAAAATGGTTATAACAGGTTCTTCGAGCAGGTTCCTCTGCTCCTGATCTAGCACAGGGAAATTCATTTTTTCAATATTTTTTCGTTTGTTATTTATTTTATAAATTTTTATGGAATTGTTCAAAGAGGAGTGCTAGGGAGTTAGCAAATTTTGTGATTTGTAACCATCAATTAGCCATCATTGGTGTTTTTAATGGTGTGAGATTTCATCTAATGGTGTAGGATTACTCACTTTTCTTTTACTGGTTAAGTACTAGCCAGATTTTACTGGCCCCCTAAACTTTCTCTTGTTGAAAAACTCTAATTGTTGCTTATTTATGGGAATTGTTGATTCATAAAATTCTGATTTAGATGTTTGTTGAGATTTGTTGACTTGATGCTGAATTTATGTTTTTTTTTTTTAATTCTGATTTAGGAATCTAGGGTTTGTTGAGATTTATTGCTAATTTATGGTTTGTTTTTTTTTTTTAATTCTGATTTAAGAATTTAGGGTTATATTGAAATTTGTTGCTTATTTATGGAAGGAGGGCTGGCACAACATCAAGCCAGGCGGTTTGGAGGTTTAAGCCCGTTTGAGTTTGGCAGATCCCTGCTATTAGACGGGTTTGGGCGGGACAGGTAGCCCACTTTGACACCCCTACTTTGCAGTAGGTGGGGCTAGTCGATTCTTGAATTCACCATGTCAAACTCATTGGAATGCCAATGATTCGTATCCTAAAATATATCAAAGTAAAGGACTTCTTTACAAGGATAAGGGCCATATAAAGATAGTCGGATCCAATAGATAGACTTCCAACCTCGCTATTTTGTTTTTATAGGTGGCAATCTTATCTCTTGGAAAAGTAAGAAGCAAGATGTGGTTTCACGATCTAGCGCTGATGCAGAATATCATGCTATGGCATTAACTTCATTGTAATGTGGCTAAAACAACTTGAAGAACTCCAATTTGGGAAAATAGAATCTATGATTCTTGTATGTGACAATCAAGTAGCTTTGCATATTACCTCTAATCTAGTTTTTCATAAGAGGACTAAACGCATAGAGGTTGACTGTCATTTTACTAGACAAAAGATTCTATCTGGAGATATCACCACAACCTTTGTTAGTTCAAATGACCAACTAGCAAATATCTTAACTAAGGTTCTAAGAGGCCCTACAATAAGTTACGTATGTAACAACCTTGGTATATTGATCTATATACTCAAGCTTAAGGGGAAATGAAAGATGATATTGAATATATACTTGTTGGATGAAATGAAAGCAATGAGTTTTTCTCCTATTTTTTGTACATTAACATTTTCGAAAATTTCGAGAAAAAAGGTATACTTTATTCTAAAATTTATAATAAAAATCAAGCTGACCTCTTCAAAATGGGTAAGTTTGAAATATTTCTTGCCAATTTCTGTCCGCCTCACTCGGTCAAAGGCCTTACCATCTGTCTCCACAAATCTGGAACAATTACAGGATAGAGCAGATAAGTGGATTAAAAATTGACAATGCAAAAACTTAGAAACTAAATAAGAAAAGCTGACCTGTAGTACGAAAGTTTATACATCAGGCAGTTTAACATAGTTGGTGTGGCCATAGAATCAATTCGATACTGACCATCCCTCTTTTGAACAAGAAAAGTGAAATGCATGTTAACAATCCTCCTAACAAGCCATGAAGGAAGGAAGCTACAGTTGAAGAACTTCCCACTGAAATATAGATGCCTTGATAAAATAATCTACATTGCATATGTGTAACTTACTAAGTAATCTGGTTCCTTTATGTGCGGGAAGACACCCCCTCCAATACGAACCATCCACAGGAACTTGTTAATATCATCACTAGGATAGCCAACCAGTCCTAATAATAGGTTAGCAACAAATCAGAATAGGGTGACTTGACAAAGATAATCTCAACAAAGAAAAGAGTCAACCTCCAAAGACAACAAGAACATATTTGACATCCAAGGAGTGGAAAATTTCCCAAGCTGCCTTCTCTGGAGAAGACATGGCAGTGCCAACAGTAGCAATATGTGTGTTATTCCAAGTATTATTGTCAACAATCACAGTTCGGTTAGCCATGGCAGTTGTTTGGTATCCATAATCCCACCAAGATGCCACCTATAACAAATTGTGCATTGCATCAATATCTCTAACCGTCCATGAATGTGCATATAAAAACCATTAAAAGAATACTTCCCAATAACTTGAATCACTCATTCATAACTTCCACTTACCAACTGCCCATTGATAAAAGCATAAGAAACAAATCAACATGTTCATGGGATCCAATAGTTTCTCTAGAAAGGTATATTTTGACCTATAGGTAATTCATGACCAGTTGGATCACCTAAAATATGTATGAACCAATTTGCTTGGCAACAGAAATATCACACTTGTAGGTTTCAAGAATAGTATAAAACAAAGAAAATAAAGCTCAAAATCAAGTTTCTACAAACAATGATTTTCAAAGGTAATATAAGTAGTAAGCCTACATGTTGATCTTCTAAGTGGTAAACGTAAAACAGACACCTATCAGGAAAAGCAATGAAACTCACTTTATCATCTAAGTGAGTTTTATATGCTGGACAAAAACTTTTGCCCAAATAGTTAAGGAAAAGCAATGAAACTCACTTTATCATCTACGTCTGTATTATGACTCAACCAAGCATAAGCCTCTCTAAAATCATCAAAAACATGAAGTCCATCATTTGAATGTGAGGTTAGAACAATAGAAGGTGCTGAATAAGCTTCTGCTGCAGCCCATACACAGTGAACCTACAAGATAGACCATAAAAATGAGGTCACCATAAACATCACAAAAGCTATATATTTTTCACATGCACAATGGCATGAAGGGGCATTTATGTTATTAAATAATAACCTAAGAATCATAGAAGTACATTATATTCCTATTTAGTATTAAGCAGCGGATTTGTACAATATTTACCATGATGTATTCAGCTAATTAAAGTAATTTGTAAAGTGGTAGTTAATGTTAGTTGAATATGAAGAAATAAATTGTCAATTCCCACTGTGGACAAACAGAAACTAGATTAAAGAAAACATTTCACCTCATATGTCAAGTAGATAATAGAAACTAAAAATTGAACAGTATCCTGCTTAGAAAACTATAAAAAGGTAGAGAAAAAGAAAGTCAAATTACCACATAGAAGGCAACCAGCAAGACAAGTAAGATAACAGCAATGATGGATGCCTCAAAGGGCAAGACCGAAAGCCTCTTCTTAATTTGGAACTTGGTTGGAGGCTTTTCCACAGGCTCCTTTTCCTTCTTCTTGCTCCTTTTTGTCATCCGTTCCTTTGGTGTATCCTCGTTTTTATCTGTCTTTATTGTGTCATCCAGCACAACTTTTTCAGAACTGGCATCCCTTGCCTTGATATTGATAGTCAAAAAACACAAAATGTAATGAAGTTAATAGAAGAATGTAAAGCAGTGCTCAATCTGACGAGGATTGAAAAAACAGAAGCCTACATCAATATGGGAATGATCTGATAGGCTTGGTAGCTGAAACTTAATTGATCGTGTGAAAACGTCAAAAGCTTGAGAAAGAGCGATTCCAGATAAGATGCAAGCCGCAGGAGCAAGCACAAGCATCAGGCGAACCTGATATTTGAAATGTCAAATAGAATGCTTTACATAAGATAAAAGAAACAACGTGGTAAGTGTTAGATTACTGTCTAGATTATTCTTACCATGACTCCAGAAAAATATACTGATAGTACAATATAGAGTACCGCAAACAAGCTTGCATCAGAAAGGGGTGAAAAGCAAGCCTACATCAGAAAGGGGTGAAAAGCAAGCATCAATCATGACTAAGTACTATAAGCAAAATAAATTAAACATCCTTTACTCAAGCAAAAGCTTACAATTATGCCAGCTGGAATCAAGAATGCCAACACATTTATATCCATAAAGTAAGAAGGCCAAGTAGGTGGCTGATGCTCGCTAACACTAGCAATGATTGGTATATACTTGCTTGCATAGGTACTGTAAATAGACAAACAGTTAAAATCTTTGCAACTGAAATCTTGAAAAGAAAATATTTTGCATAAAAGTGTCTAAAGATAAGCATATTTAGCTATATTTAATAACTTCATGGGTAAAATGATATTCTGCTGAACAGTGTATTTATGTAGGCAATCATATTTAGCTATATTTAATAATTCTAAAACTATCATGAAAATTATAGGATCAACAAGCACTCCAAACACAATTAACAAAACAGGATGTGAGAGGTCATGCCATAAAACTGAAATTAATTTTCCAATACTTATTTTTCGGGTTGAGTAACAAAATCAAGAGTATAAAAAGAGAGCAGCAAATGAAGCACTTACGGATCAAGTAGACTTAAACTTCTTCCACTCCAACCCTTTGTTGGGCTAGAAGCTACAAGGGCTATTATTACTGCTACCATTGCACAACACACTGCCCTGTAAAATACAGAAACGGAATCAATTTAATTTCTCACTGGATTATTTGGTGTAGTCAAATAAGCTAATTAAATGGATACTAACAGGCCAATGGAAACAACTAGTGCCAAAGCTACTTTGAACATTTTCGGGGAAAGAATCCCTTTGATATAGTACACAAGAGCCACCACATGGATGATAATAAAAACCTGCACAAGAAAATTAGGGGAAAAAGATAAGGCTTAAAAGAGACTAATTAATAGGATATGAATAGAAGGAAAAATACAAAACATGAGTTAAATATTACTAATAGGTTAAAACACAAACTTGGATACTTTTCTTTACTTTTATCCAAAGAATAAATGAAAACACACCAGAAATGATGCAAAATGCTCTGATGTCATTACAGCATTAAACCCAACAACAGGCACCAGGGCAGCCAGCAGTGTGCCCAATATAACCTGCACAGAGAGAATTCATAATGTTAATCAGTATCTAGACAAGAATCAGAGAACAGACATTTTCTAATTATGTACCATGCACAGTTCACATCTAATCTTAATTCCAATTCCAGGTCTAGTTGGTATAACAAGTAAGTAAATGCTGGTTATATAACACTTCACTCTGAATACCAAAACTACCATAAACAATATTCAGATTAGGGCTTACCTTTCAAACCTGAGATAAAGTAATATGCATTTTTCCAACTCCAAACCAAACAAAGGCAAAAGCATTCATTTAAAATCTTACATAACTACATGATCAAAATAGATACTTACAAGAGGTGCATATGCAATGTACAGCCGTGAAGAATAGCGACCAGTAACTATGCACAAGAGTACATGCATTGGAATAAGGTTAATGATAAAAGTGTACCCTCCCCATGAGCAAACCTGCATAATAAGAAAGGTTGGTAACATAAATAAGAAGATAATAGATTGGGAAAAGACAACAATAACAGCAATATAAAAATAATAATAATAATAATAAAATAAAAATTACCATATAAAAGTATGATAGTGAATTCAAAGTTGCATAAAAGAGGGATCCAGTATTTAGTGTCTGCATAACATATAAATAAAGTCAGAATTCAAATACCTTAAATATAGAGAAACCAAAATAATCTCTATGCTGAGTTGTACATAACAGACAGTTAATCATAGTACTAAAATAACCTATCATCACACAACAATGATAATACGTTCTAACGGTTGAGGGAAATGTCTACAAAACAAACATCTTTAAAGAATTCCATTCAATATAAGTAAGCTTGTTTGTTTCCATTGTGCACCTTAATATAGAGATAGAAAGTGAAGATCAATGCAAATATAGCCACAGCTTCATTATCATAGCTTCCAGCCACTGATCGAGATATATATGAAGGGACCTGCAAACATGACAAGATTTAGTGAAAAGCAACCCATTACACGTAAGAGAATTGAGGGAACAACAACCACAACATATCAGAAGAGGGAAACCATTGTGAGAGTACGCCATTTATTTTACAGACATACACATAACAGTGATTTGAACATTTCAGATGTTCTGAATGACTGAAACAATAATTTTGATCATTGTGACCTTAATAGAAATGTTTATAATGAATAGAAAATTGCAAACAAAGCAATCATTAAATCACAGCCTGTTAAGAAATTCACCATGGCCAAAAGAGCAGCTGCTGTCAAGCCAGCTCCAACACCCTTAATCTCCTACAGAAAGCAGCCACAGCAAATTAGCAAACAACAAAAATGTAAAAGGCACGATTTAGTTATGAACAAACCACAAACCTTTGTCAGAAGATAAGTTGCCCATGAAGCAAAGGCAGAGAAAATAGGTGCAGTAAACACACAGACAGTTTCTACAGAGAGGGGGATGTTCAAGGAATGCAAAAACCTGACACCAGAAGAGAATGATCCAAAAGTATAAACCAGCCTAATAAACTTTGAAATAATTGCTTACATTACATGGTATTAACATTTGCAGTTATTTGCTAGAAAAAAAAATAAATAAATAATAGAATAGGACAACTATCTCTAGCTGTGTACTTCAAAATACTTACCAATATAAGGTTCCTGCTGTCAAGGTCAGACCAGGATAGACAGTCCCACCAATTACACGACCAAGAGGATACCTAGAAATAGAATAGCAACATGAAAACTAAATTAAACTAAATATATGGGGGAAAACAGTGCCAATCTAAACACCAGCTACTTACCAGGTTCGGTCATCAAACCAGTTCCAGAAATCATATATCCCATTTTTAGTCAAAAACTGAAACCAACAACATGTTTGTCATCTCCTGTGAACCTTTATCATATTGAGATTAAAAAAGTGATAATGAACAAATGCTGCATATGGCTGTGAAAAAAAAAAGTCAACTTTAAAATGCCATTAAACCAGCATAGAAGACTTCTCATTTCTCCACAGAATATTTGGTAACATACATAAAGCAGTTTTTTTTTTTTGCAAATAATGCTCACCTGTGTGACTCTATAATTGAAATATGGATCAAATTCGTGAATGACACTCTCATACTTTATAACCTGCATACAATGCCCCAACAAATTGAAATGTATAAAAAAACTGTAAATACATAAAAAAAAGGAAAATGTTTAATCTCTGAACTTTCAAAAGCATATATTTCAAAATCAACAAAACAACATTCTAAATTAGTGCTAGTCAGTTCATATAAATGCGTACACTATCACTATTTCAAAATAATCATTTCAACCAAAATTACCGGAGAAACCTACACGTAACACAAAATATAAGTACACTAAATGCATTCATGCTACTGGTTTCGTACATAAAAAGAAATTATAGAACTACAATTTTACAAACTACAATTCAACCAACCCGAAGACTTAAATTTACAACTTTCTAATGTACATATTAATACTAGAATTATTAACTCCAATATTTGTAAAGAACCAGAAAATTCACTTTTGAGATTTCAAATGTAAATTTAAAATCATACCACATACTAGGACGATTATATATCTTTATCGTATCTTGCTTTGCATTTCATCAACTGATTCTATGTATTACTCTGTAGCCAATAGTTGAAACACTCTTAAATCATTCACTTAACTAGTGAATGATAAATGAATATCACTTAGTAAAGTCCCTAACAATGTCAGAACAGTTACAACTAAGTAAACGTGATTTAGCTATCGTGTTTCTTTAGCTTTTTTTTTTCTTCTCAGCCACGTTGTCAACAACGAAAACACGATAATTACAAACTCTATTGCTATATACACAAGACGAAACGATTAGATTGAACATTTAGCGCTTCAGCTGAATTGAGAAGCATCAAATCGCACTGACAATCGAAAAAAGAGGAAATGAGGCGTAGGTAACAGATCTGTGGAAGCAAGAGGAGTTTCGACGAAAATGCTTACAGAGAAGAGACGGATCGAAAAGGCGAGAACACCGATCAGGAGCAGGATGAGAAATGCGAGCACGCTTCCGAAGGCGTTCCTGATGAGGACATCACCGTTGGGGGCATCGGAGGCCGCCATTGACGGCCAAGAGCAGGGAGCCGGTGGCGAGGCGACCCGAGGGTTGAGAGCGAATCCGAGGGTAGAGGCGAGGCGAGGTGATGGCGATAACCGGGGAAGGGCGACGGCGGCAGGCAAGGTTTGAGAGCCAGAGAGAGTGAGAGGTGGTTGTGAGAACCTGAGAGAGCGAGTCTGAGAGTGGGATTTTGAGATGGAGAAGACTAGGCTATGATATGGTGCGGGAGAGTGTAGCTGCAGCTGCGGGGTCTGAAAGTCACGGTTGACGTGGCAAGGTGCTGTTGAGCTTGCAATAGACCTGTGACGAAATTTTGCCACGCTGGTTCATGTCATTGGTTGTTGGACTTTGCCTCTCCGGTCTTTGGATAACGACGGCTTTACGGCGAATTGGCCATACAACGTTAGAGTATTTGCCAAAATCAATCCAAAAAAATTTTTAGAGTAAAAGACATTTTCATTTTTGACTTTTTTTTTGCGGGTATTTTCGTCCTCAAACAATGAAAAATACATTAAAGTCCTTGACCGTTGAAAAATATGGACATTTGTGTTCCTCCGTTGATTTACTCCATTTCTACTCAACGAAAAAGGCTGAAGTGGCACATTTGGCGCTGAGGTGGCACGTAACGGAGGCCACGTGGCATTGGGGCAAAAAGTTATAGGACATATAAGTCCCTGGAGACGAAAACGACGCCGTTTCGTCTCCTCCCCCAATCAACACAGTTGAATCCCCATATACAATACCCAGAAGACCCATAGTTGAGTGAGAGAATTACAGAAAACCCTAACCCAAACGATCAAACTCCTGCGTCTCTGTTTCTCCCTCCAAAACATACAACACGTAGAAGAGCAAAAGGCCAGGGGTGATCGCTGGTGGCAGAGGCTGAGGAGAAGCTTCGTCTGAGGTCGTGGCTGGTGTCGTCGTCACAAGGTAAGATTGTTATGCTTAGCTAGGAATGCAATGTGTTTGCATGTTTACAGAGTAAGAAAGAAAGTGAAAAAGGGGTGTATTGCGTGCTGTGTAGGATTAGGGGGAGGGATTGTGTTCGGGAAATGTAGTGTCTTCCATATGTTGTGGTGTTTCCTTTTTTTAATCCTAGTTCTGCACTGGTCAATTTCAGATGGTTGACGTGTTTGTGGTTCCGGTCTTTCATCATGGAGGGAACTTCATAAGAGGAGTTGGTGGAAAAATGGTTTATCAGAATGGAAAGGAGGAGAGGTTCCCTGAGATGGACCTAGACTTTGTGAATTTCGGAGACCTAGTGACACTATTTAAGGGTTTAGGCTACCAGTCATACAAGGAAATATACTGGTATGATCCATCGAGCACTGAATTTGAATCCGGGATGAACATATTGACTGGGGATGTCGGGATCAATGCAATGCGAGAGAACCTAATGAAGCACCCAGGGCGAGGTGAGTTCCATATATACTTTGACCATCCTGTCGACGAGTCGGAGGTTGTTCAGGATGCTGCCCAGGACAGAGACACTGCAGGGGAGGTGGATGAAACTGCAGAGGAAGTGAATTCTTCCTCTTCATCTGATGACGGGTACGAGAGCACAGAGAACATCTTGTACAAACCTCCACCGGCTGGAATTGAGAGTGACAGCAGTGAGAGTGACAGCAATGGTGGGGTCACTGCCGGGAAGAGAAAAAGATGTGTGAAGGGTAAGAAGAAGGTAGTTACTCCTAAGAAGAAGGTAAATACTCCTAGGAATAAGGTAGTTACACCAAGGAAGCAAGGGAAGAAAAAAAGACAATTTCGCACAAGGGTTAATGAAAGAGGGGAAGGGAGTAGGAATGGGACTGATGCACGTGGTGAAGCAGGGGATCAAAGACCTGATGTCCAGCCGGCTGAATGGGTTGGTGATAATGAACGAAAGAGGTTTGAGGTTTCTCGGAAAGGAACTAAGGTGGATGTAGACCTCATTAGGCACAGTTGCTCATGCAATCGATGGCAACTGATTGGTAACTCCTATACAGTACTTGGTCCAGTTTCATTGCTATGTTGATATGAATTTCCTTTACTGTTACTTTAGTTATATTACTCACATTCGCTACATTACCTTAGGCATGCCCTGCTTACATGCATTTGCTGCCATAAGGAAGAGACATGACACACCTCAGGACTATGTTCACCCTTGGCTATGCATGGAGTCCATTAGGAGGACATATGCACACTGTATTAAGTCTGTTCCAAATCCAGAATTTTGGGTTGGAAATGAGTTCTCGAAGCCAGACCCACCTATTATCAAAAGGTCAATTGGACGGCCAAAGGTTCATAATAGGCAAAAGGATCCGGCTGAGCCACTCATGCAAAAAGAAAAACTTAAAAGGTCATTCGTTGTATCCTACAGCAAGTGTGGTGAGAAGGGTCACAACTACAAAACATGTAAAGGAGCCCCTTCCAACCCAAACTGAAAGCCGAAGACAAGGCGCCCTAGCAAGAAATCAGCTACTGCCTCTCAGGCACTAATTGTGCTTCCACTGTCACAATCTGCTCCAGGTTCAGAGGTAAGACCCCTATAGTGATTACTCTGTCTTAGTATTAGTACTACTAAGGTTAGGGATTAATCTGTCTTAGTATAGAAATAGTTAAGGACTACCATGTCTGATTACTGATATGCCTATGGACTATTCTGTATTAGTACTGCTAAGTTTAGGGACTAATCTGTCTTCCTAATACTACTCTGTTCACATCTTACATGCATATTTGTAGGATGCATCCAGCAGCCAACCAGTCAGCTCCCCAAACCCCACTGTTGTGGAATCAATCCACCTATGCCACAAGCTCCAACAAGGGTGACAAGATCCACACTTATCATTTCACCTCCAGGGCCAACAACTACTCAAACCAGGCCACCAGCCCCAACTATAGGCCATCCATTTAAACCTCCAGCGAAAGCCAATGACACATCTCGCCCACAACAGTCCAGATTCAGACCAAAGCAGAAGATCTTCAGGCCGCCGGTTCCAATCGCTGCATCCACAATCAACACTACTACACAACAGCCAACTCCACCAACCATCCCATCTGCAGCTCCAAATCAAAAAGCTCGACCCCAAAAGTTTGCCAAATTCTCAAAAAACAAAGGACTCGAAAGAATGAAGACTACTGTCATTAGGTGCTTTTTGTGATAACTTTTTGTCTATGTAATGGTTGTTGACAAGTTGTACAAACAATTTAGGTTTCTGTCCCATACTTTTTGAACATCCTTTGTGGGTCAGATAAACATGGATGTTAATTAAACAACTTTTTTGGATGACTAATGCAATGGTATGCTATGTATTAGGGAATCAATTTTAATTTCCTCCACATCTTACACAACAAGTACAGGGCAATACAATCATCAATCATATAAATAACACTGAATTCACCTATAATTGCTGCAACAATATTACACACTTTTTGATTCATTTGTTAACTCTTACAACTTAGAACAATAAAAATCAACACAATGACAATGACACAGATACACCATCTTATTGGCTTTCTTTTCATCTCTAGAGCTAATATCCTCTTCTCCAAGAAACTTATCCTCATTTCCATGTCCTGCTGCCTGTGATAATCTTCTACATCTACAGATTCCTTCTCTCCCATATACTTTGTTGCTGTCAATCCAAGTCCAGCAACGTGCTCATCAAGCCACACAAAAAATTTGCAATACGGTTGTCTTGCCTGCAGCAAATCAACCCACATAATTCAAACCCTAAAAATTAGTAACCCTAACAAATCTTCAACCAAACGTGCATCACATTTCGTTTTCATACCTTGTAAAAGGGACAGCCCAGAAACAATCTATCCGGATTGCTTCGGGTCTTCGACATGAAAAGGACTGCGTTTTCTCCACATAAGCACTTTGGTGAGACGCCATGTTTGCTGTCTTTCTCCTTAGGACGCGAGCTCGAGGCCACCGGACCTCCCCCTCTTCTCCAGCTAGATGATACCCCTTCAGATGCCATGGAAGGAGGAATTTCCTTTCTGCCACAACTCCCCACTACACCCACTGCGCCGTCACTGTGCAGACCAGGGGTGAGGGAAGACGAATTTCAAAGATTGGGGGAGGAGACAAAACGGCGTCGTTTTCGTCTCCAGGGACTTATATGTCCTATAACTTTTTGCCTCAATGCCACGTGGCCTCCGTTACGTGCCACCTCAGCGCCAACTGTGCCACCTTAGCCTTTTCCGTTGAGTGGAAACGGAGTAAATCAACGGAGGGACACAAATGTCCACGTTTTTCAACGGTCAGGGGCTTTAATGTATTTTCCATTGCTTGAGGACGAAAATGTCCGCAAAAAAAAGGTCAGGGACAAAAATGTCCTTTATTCAATTTTTTAAGTTAAAACACTTTTGGATTTTATTGTTTTAACTATTTTTATTTTTTTTTACAAAATTTAAAAATAAAAAATAACTAAAAGTAAAAATACAAATAAAGCACATTCTAAATTTTTTTAATTCAAAATATGCAAACAATTTTTTATATTTATTTTTCGTTACACAATACAATCTCTTTTTATTTTAATTCGTTTTTTATTTTAATTCGTTAGTCATCAATAGTAATTATTGGTGTAAAATATTAACATGCACAAAATAAAAAATAAAATAATTTTCTGAAAAAATTTAAAAATTTTAAAATAATCTCAAAAAAATTTTAAAAATTTCAAAACAATTCCTTTGATGTATATATTTTTAACAATTGTGCCATTAATTGTGGAAAATCAACGGAACAATATTAATTATTTTAAACAATTTTATTTATTTATCTCAAATTTCATTATTTATATTTACAAAAATATTATTAAAATAAATTATAAATTAATTTTAAAAAGACACTTTTTTTAATAAATAATTTAAAATAAATAAACTCATTTTTTTACCATATAAGATATTAATTTAAGGATAATTTAAATAAATAAATTGAATATAGTTGAAAATTATACATATATCCTAAACACAAATTACATAGTATGTTCCCAATACCTCAATATAAATTGAATCAAACTCATTCAAATTATAATAACGTACATCTCTAAATATAAATAAAATTCAATATATTCATTTATTACAAAACCACTTTATATAAATTGAAACATATTAATTCAATTTATCGATGGACTCCTAAGATAAAGGTTCAAATTGGCTTCATATGATTTACATTTACAATACTCTCTCGATTTCCAAATCTCAAGTTGAGAGAGCACAAACGATAAAGTTTAAATTTCGATCATAGAAGATGACTTAAATCATATTTACTGATTGGATAGAGTTGTTCATATTGTTGGTAATATTAATGAGGAGGTGAAAACATAAAATTCCATTCTTTATGTTAGATTAACAATGTTAGCAATTTTTAGTAAATTAGAATTATTATATTATAAATATTAATTAGAGCAGTGATTTACAAATTTTTATTAGAATTTTTAAATTAGAAATGTTAGTGACAATAGTAATTTAAAATTGTTTTAAATTATATTTTAATTAAAAAAATAGAAATATTAGTGATAGGTGAATGTAGATACGGTAGAGATTTAATTTCTAGGGATAATAAGACTAGAGTATCATGTATGGTAGAAACCCCATGATTAAATTTTGAATATATGTTATGATTAGACTTTAATAATATTTTAGGATAAGATTGTTTTGGTAAAGATGTTCTTAAGCTTGGTTTAATTAAACTTTTTGAAGAGGCGATTATGCTTTTCAAAAAATTAATGTGCTTGTGTTTACAATTTTTAAAAGTTATGAGTATTTTTAAAAGTAGTTAAAGGGGAATTTTTTTAAAGTTAATTTGTATTTATTAAAATTAAAAAGTCTAATATAACCTCATATATTAATTAATATATAAATTTAATTCTTACATTAATGTCTATTATAATATTTTAAATTTTAAAAGTTATTTTATTAAATACACTTGTTGTTATTTGTGTTTATTAAAAATCATTTTTAATTTAATTACCAAATACAGATGCTACAATTAAAAAAAAATAACTTTTATAAGTTACTTTTAAAAATTAAAAACTTTATCAAATTAAATCTTAATAAATTATAAGATTATGATTTTAACTATTATTTAATTATTTTTTTCAACAGGATATGAATAATTTAGAATTCTTTTAATATATTTTTTTTTTGTCATGTAAAGTTTATTCTAGATTTTTAGTGAAAAAATTACTGTTATGTAGTCGATCCAATGTATTACTAGCATGAAAAGACAATACGGTATGTTCCTTGACGATCAGATCATACCATATCTGTAGGCTGCTAGATTATACCATCTTACGAGACTCAATGACCATGTGAAGAGATGGCGTCTTGAGACGCATACTTTCATATGCCATTAGAAGAGTTCACCATTACAAGATGTAGCATACCAGCTAGATTTTTCAATCGATAGTAACTACGTGAATGGATGCCTGACAAACTTCGAGAGATTTATTAAGAGCGGTCGACCTGCCTGACCTTGGTTCGAAGAGCTACTAAGTGTGTTAACTCCTGCAGACTGTATTGACAAATTCACGGTGAAGTGCTTATAGATTCAGGAGATATTTAGTAAGCTTTCTCCAGATATAGATGAGGAAACTATTATGAGATGTGTGAGGGCGTACATTATGATGTTGTTATCGACTTAGTTGTTTGGTGACAAGTTTGGAACACGTCTTCACATTCGGTGGCGCAGCTAACTTACGTAGCTAAGCTGCAAGACTTAGGCAAATACAGTTGGGGGCTCACACTCTTGCATGATTATATCGATGCTTATGTTTGACGCATTTCATGGATCGTTGACGTCAAAATATTTATGTTTTCTAAGTATGTTATGTCAGTTACTAGTCGTTTCTATAACTTGTTATTCTTGATCTAATTCCTCGGATGGCAGGTGCGAATCGCCACTTATAAGTTATAACACTTATAAAAATTGTTAAAGGCTGGAGTGATGTTTTATCCTAATAATAAAGACACCCGAACAAATTAAGAATTGTACCAGTTTATTGTATTATTTTCTAAGTATACGTGCTTGTTTATTTTTTGCAGGGCTATAACTTTACAATTGGTTTTGGAGCCATATGGTGCAATAACAAAGCGCTTAACTATAATAATTTCAGAGGTTTTCAACAGGGAAACCAACGACAGGCCCAATTTCTGAAGCCAAACTTCGAAGCTCAGCCACCTCGTCATCACTGAGTCTCCATCCAAGAGCACCTCGGAATTCCTCAGCTTGTTCGGCTGTTTTGGCTCCGGGTATCGGCACCACATTGCCCTGTGTTATCAGCCAGTTCAGGGATACCTGACAAAACAAATCAAAAACCATTTCGCTTTATCAAGCCACAAAACACAACAAAGTTTCAAAGTTATCGGTTATGGTATTAGAACTTGTTTGAATGTTATTAAGTTTTTTTTTTTTTTATTAAGTGCTAATATGATATGTTAAATGCGAACGTGACACGTCTTGTTACATCAATTGTCATGTAAACATTTAAAACAAACTAACAATAGGGACAAACTTGGAGATTTTCTAAATCTTACTAGATTAAAAGAAGAAAAAGAATTTTGTAAGGACCAAAACTAAAACTAAGTATTTTATAAGAACCAAAAACTTATTTAAGCCTAATCGCTGAGTTGTCGTGTCCGCGTGTTGGATACGACACTCGTCAACAATTGTTTGACACGCGTGTCTGCTGAATCCAACCGTATCTTAATAAAAAATAAAAAATTATTCTCCAGACACGTTTGAACACATCTAAATACTATCAAGTATCAACGTGTCTAATCTTATTCTCAACTTGTATTCTTGAAATAAATTTAAAAATAGTATATATTATTATTTATTAAAATAAAAAATATTTTAAATATTTTATATAATTAAAATAAGATATTAAAAAATTAATTTATGTTTTAATATCAATAAAATATCAAAATATCATTACGATTTTTTAAAAAAATACTTTATATTTTATATACACGTGTCTCTGTGTCTTATAATATTTTAAAATTCGTGTTGTGGTGTGTTCCCTATTAATGTCCATACATCATAGTTAAGGACTATTGCCCACGTATAATGCAATACCACAATTTGCTAGCAACGTGCATTTTATATTGATGAAATTAAATTCACAGTTCTTAAGGGTCAAGAAAGAAAATTATATATTGATGCCATTAATTTTCCATCTTCAGGTTCAATAATAGCATATTAAATGTTATAGCATCTTCATGAATTAGTCAAATCAGGCTATACCATTAGTCAAATGTTCAAGTTATATAATGGAAAAGAATAGTTTGAACCTGTGTAGAAGTTTTATCATACTTCTTTCCTATTTCAGCGATCCTATTCAGCAAAGGTTGAAGCTACAAAATCAAGAAAATACATTAGTTATAAAGTAAATGTGACTGCAAATGATTAGATCTAGAATTTGAAGAACGGTCTCCCTCACCCTTGTTAGGAACTCCGGAGTATAAATTCTACTTCGAGGCCCACTTGGGGGTTTATCCGGCGTATACTTTCCGGTAAGAACACCTGCTTAAGATAGAGATACTGCATAATCTTTTACAGCAACTTTGTTATGAAATTTTGGCATAATAATGTTTAATTTTGATGCACTCAGGGGCGGAGATAGATGAAATATTAGAGGGGAGTTAAAAATATTTACACAATAAAATAAGATTAAAATAAAATTTTAAGGGGGGCTAAACTGAAATTTACATATAATTTACATGTAAAAAATTAAAATTAGGGAGGCGATTGCCCCCCTTTCTTTATAGGTAACTCTGCCCCTGGATGTACTGATAGTGTAAAGCATTTTACACAGTCGTACAATCACATCCGTTCTTTTAGATGATCATTCACGCCGTCCATGTGAAAGGTTTTTACACTGATAGTGCATGAAAATTAAATTCTTTTTGGTAAAGGAGGAAAATATAACAAACATACTATGATAATGAAGAGTTAACCTTGAGCAATTGGTGAATAGGCAATCAATGTGATCCCAAGTTCATCACAGGCAGCCTTTACACCCTTTTCTTCCGGGGCTCGATAAATGAGGCTGTAGTTTACTTGGTTTGAAGCCAATGGAATACCTCTCTTCTTGAGCTTCTCGAAAGCCTCACGGAGTCGTTTTTCTATTCAGGGTATTCAGAGCTCAGATACAAAATAAAGTGAAACTCAGGTGCAGTCGACTTCATGTGAAATTGATAGCTGAGAGCCGTTAGATGAAAATTTAGTCAAATCAGTCAAATCATCTAACGACTCTCAGTTATCAACTTCACGTGAAGTCAACTGCACCTGAGTTTCCACGAGAAAATAAACACGTATATTAAATGCAAAAGAAACCAACACTCTTTGCAGAATTACCGCTATAGTTCGAAACACCAACAGCCTTCACAAGCCCCTTCTCGACAGCATCACCGAGACCATCGATATACCCTGAAAAGTAATTCATAGGTGAACTAAGCTTTCTCTTTATCCGATCTTGAATAAGTTCCATTAACCTTATGAAATGAATGGTTTGAGGAAATAATTTTGCTACCTTCATTTCCCCACACACCAGGCCTGAAAAACAGCACATTACATTGTTAACAAATATTATTGCACAAAAACGGTTTCATTTAACGGTCTTAGAAGTACAGACCAATGAAGCTGATAAAGATCCACGGAATCAAGTCCTAGTCGACAAAGAGAATCTTTAAGAGCAGAGAGAACGCTTTGCCGGCCGAATCTCCATGGTAGCGCAGCAAACTTAGTTGCAACTGCAATCTCAACATCTGGATCTTTTTCTTTTCGTTCCTTAATAAATCTTTAGATAACAAACAAATAGACGCAGAAAATTTTGCTTATTCTTTCAATATTGCATATGAAATCATGTAAATATTTTAAAGCTCATACCTTCCAAGAAGAACCTCTGAATTTACAGCACCTAGAGCAAGCTGAAACAAAGAACACAGTTTATTAACATCAACTGATATTTGTCAAAGTACTTAGATTTATAAGATAACTCCGCTTATGTTACACTTGCGGTATATAGCCGGTCCTAAACCCGGATAAAAAAAGAGGGTTGTGTTAGATTTTCGGCAACCAACATAAAAATATAGCCGAACCCCATGACTTAGATTTATGAGATGGTTTACGATATTGATAGGGCACAAAATTATTGTTGATACATGCAAATAAGGACATGTTATGAGAAGAGGCTTGGCTATTACTGAAGAAAGCTAGATGAGGCAAAGGCTCACCCCAGAACCGTAGACTTCAGCAGTGTCGAAAAAGGTTACACCGCCGTCAATACTGGCGTTAAAAGCATCTCTAGCAGCCTTCTCCTTCCTATCTGCAACACCCATGAACAAAAGATGAGTAGATTCTTAATCTCAAAGCGTAGATTTAGTAACTATTCCATCCAATTTCAAAGATAACATATATTTTCATACAACAAAAACCTCTTTTTGCAGCCTTAACATCCTTGTATGCATTGAAAGAGTCTACCTAGTTCCAATGTTTACCATATAAACCGAACTACCTAAACTTCCTAAAACAAAAAATCCTATGCCACTATTCAATGGAAATTATTACTCACCAATGATTGACAGCCAAATTTTGTTTAAATATTTGACAATTTAACAATAACAACTTTTTAGAAGTTACTAAGGAAAAAAGCTTTTGCAATCATAAAAAATTCGGTATGGAAAAGTCTAGAGAGTCAGCAACTTTATTAAATTCTGACAAGCATGTAACCAGCAAAAGAAAAGTGAATAATTTTACACCATTGGATGAAATCTCACACCACTAAAAACATGATTGATGGCTACTTGATAACTACAAATCACAAAAGTTGTTAGCTCCCTAGCACTCCTCAATTGTGTATATCGAACAACTTTTTTTAATCAAGAATTGGTGCCAAATAAAATACTTTTATAATTTCTATTCAAATACAAAAAGGTGCACTCTGCGGTACAGATCAAAATTGTATAGATAGAATATAGATTTTTTTTTTGTGACTATTTTTTATTGTATGAAAAAACTTTTTTCTAAAGATTGAACTTGTCAATAGTATTATTTTATAAAAAAATATCTATAAACTTACATTTTTACTATATAATTCACCGATACAGAAATATTTCTAACACAAAAACAATTCTTTAAAAAGAAGAGAGAGAGAGATTACTACCATTCCAGTCAAAATTGTTCCAGTAAGTAGTATCTCCCCATGACCAAGCTCCAATTCCAAGTGTTGTGACCTTCAAACCAGAAGCACCCAAATTGACCTTGTCTTCCACTCTCTTCACAGTGGCAGAACCCTCTCGCTCCGAAGCAACACTTCTTATTCTTGAATGACCCACAAGAGCAAAACCAGCACTGCTTATATGCAATGACATGAGTCTAAATAAATTAATAAATAAAATGAAACAAACAAACTAATATATATGAATATAACAAAAAACAGCTATGTATATTTGTTATAATATGAATGAGAGGATCCAATTCTTTTGTTTGATCGAAAGTTCAAACAGCAGATAAAAAATTTGCGGCACAGGTTCTTGCAGACGGACACGGATTCGTTGCTCCACGATATTTCTGTGAGTAACGTTCTTCACGGTGTACATAATGACCATAATGTCCCTCCGTCTCCCCATGTGACCATAATATCCCTCCATGTTTTTTTAATAAATTAAAAGTCAAGTTTTCAAAACGTTTTAATTATTAATTTATCAGTTTAAAATTTTAACCATTCTAACTTTAGTTCAATTGAAATAATTAAATTATAATAAAATGATTTATAAATTTATAATTAAAAATAATTTGTTATATTGTCATAAAAAAAGAATGATATACTGTTATAAAATGATATAAATTAAAAATGCAAAAAATATTAATATATTTTAATATGTTTAATTTTTAGGAAAAGTATATGGAAGTAAAAGGTTATCAGTCAAAAACTAAACAAAACTACATTAATTTATATTAATAATTAATTAATTTTAAATTTTTAAATTCAAAATTTAAAAAATTTAAAATTGATTAGGTCAACCTAATTAAAACCTATAAAAACATTCATTTTCTCTCTCACATTAACCTACCCACCTCCAACAATCACACACGCGGACCCCTCTCTCTCACCGTCAAGTTCTCTCCGCCTCCCCATTGCGACCCACTCCTCTTCTATCACCGACATCTGGTTCGTCGGATTTGCCACCGTCGACAAGAACCGTTCCCTTTCGCGAACCAGATGTGTTACCGGAGCCGCCGTTGCAGTTGGAGTTGAACTTGAGCTCGACCCTAAGGCGACGGCGATTTCGAGGGCGGGGGAACAGCCTGAGAAGACATGGAAGCGGGAAAGACAACGGGCCACCTCCAAGGCCGAGCAAGCCAGCAACTCCGACGAACAAGCTTTCGTTGTTGTGGCCGCAGCCGATGGCTACATTGGGGACTGAAACGGAGCCGAGCGTAATGGTCTCCTTCGTTGTTGTTTGGAGGCAGGTTCCGTTACAGCACTCGGAGAGGTCCAGGGACTTGCACTGCGCCACGGCGCAGGGAATTGTTGCATAGGAAGCCAATGAAGCCGGTTAGAATATTGGATCAACTTGGTCATAATTGAACGGAGAGTGTGGATTCTGAAGGTTGTGATTTTAGGGAGTATGAAATGGGGTCATTACGGGTGTTACTAAAAAAACATTCATTTAATATGAAAAAAAAAAACATCCTAATACTTAAATAAAAGAAATATTCAGTTATATTTTAGAAAAATAATTAAATATCTATAAAATTTAAAAAAAATTATGAAATTCTTAAAGAAATAGAGACATTCACATTTGTAATACAAAGAAATTCGAAAAATATATAAAAAACATCCATTTAGTATGAAAAAGAAACATTCTAATACTTAGCAGAAAAAATATCCATATATATTAACTCGTAGAGATTTTAGATTCACCTAAAAATATTTGACTGGTTTTTTGCTAATATCCTTTTGGTTCCCTAGCATTATTCTAATTTTTAATTACATATATATTATTTGTTATATTATATTTTATTTGTTATACAATGATTAATAATTAACAATTAAAAAATAAAAACAAATAATAAATTTTATCAAAAATGTTTTCTTTTTTTGGAACCTGAAAAGCCTGAAACAAATATTTTAAATCAGAAAAAAATAGGCCTTTCTGATCACAAGTGAAAAGTGGAAAAGTTTGTATGCACTGGGGCTTTTGAGAGTTTAGAATGCAAGCTGCGTGTTTTAATATAGATATATTTATATCATTTTAAAGTCTTAGATGTTAGTTTTTTAATACTTTTAAAATTGTATCATTTGAATCTCTATAACTTAATTTATGATCAAATTAGTGCGAAGAAATAAGATTGATAATATCTAATCTATTTTTTGCACTAATCTTTAACTGTGAGTTTATATTTAGAATCGTTGAAAAGCGAAAAAGTATTCGACATTAAAATTATAAACTCGGCTCTTCTTTTCAACAATTCTAAGTTTGTTCCAATTTAATCATTATAACCTTTTGTGTTGTCTTTTTTTTTTTAAATAATGCATTGTATTTCGACACAAAACTTTGAATGTAAAAGCAATTATATTTAAATCAAAAGTAAATTTTATTTCAATTATCAATTATTACAATTAAAAAAATACAAAATCAATTAAAATTACAGAAAAAATAAAAAAAACTTTGTTCAAACCCAAGTAAATATATGTATTTTTTAAAAAAAAATTAAAGTAACAATGTTAGTAAAGTGGTAAAATGATGTTTTAATTACTTTTAAATTTGTAATATTTATTATTTATGAGTCTCATTATCTTAATTCAATGGTGATTAATTATATACTTTTTTTCTCTAAAGTGACAATACAATTTTAGAGCATCCAAATTCGTATTTTCTACTCAATAATTGGGTTTCATCACCTCCTCACAATCCTTTATATATGCTTGTTCACATCCCTACTTTTTTTTATTTGAGCCTATGTCTAAAATGGTTTTGGATATTTTTCATTCTTATATATCTATAGAGTAAATGCCTAAAATAGTCCCTGAATTTCAAATCGCTATTTAATTTAGTCATCGACTTTTTAAAATGACCAATTAAATCCCTGAAATTTGAAAAAGTGTATCTCCGTTAGTCCCTTGCAAAAGTGCCATCTAAACGTTGATGATGTGGCATTCCAGCTGTATGCTAATGTGTAACAAACTTGAATTTGATTCAAATTGGTACCTGAAATTACGTAATAATATCTAAATTAGTCCATTTTCAATTATAAAACCCTAATCCCCAAATTATTGTCTTCCCTTCTTCGATCTCTCTGCTGTCTTCTTCTCTTCTTCGACCTCTCTGCTGTCTTCTTCGACCTCTCCACTATCTTCCAGTTCATCTTATTTTCTAGTCTGCATGAGTGATGATGGATGGTGGAGAGAGAAACCAAAGTAGTTCAAATAGGAACAACTGTGTAGGGAGACCTTATGACAGCAAAAGAATGTGCAACAGGAGAGGTAAGAACGCTATTTACTGTAATTGCAGACCTCTCCACTTTGAGTTTGGATTCACCTGCGTTTTTTACTTTGCAGTATGGAATCCATTGTAATTTTTTCTGTTGGGTTGACGGAGGTAAAGAACCAATTTGTGCAACACCCATTTCACAAAAATTTTTGCATGAGATTAATTGGAAGATGACAAACTTAGAAAGTGATGTTAAGACCTTGAAGATGATGACAATGGTTACCTTCTTAAAAGTGGAAAATATATTTTAGCTTAATGGACGAACCTGCAAGGATGCATATAATTTAAATCTATGTTGAACTTAAAATTAATCCAAACACATTAACTTACAATTAAAATAGTTTTTAGGTAAGTGTACTAATGTTGTAGTCCAGGATGAATATGAACCGGAAGATAGTGGAGAGGATGAAAAAGAGAAGAAGACAGTAGACAGAATCGAAAAAGAGAAGACAATAATTTAAGGATTAAGGTTTTATAATTGAAAATGGACTAATTTGGACATTATTAAGTAATTTTAGGTATCAATTTGAATCAAATTCAAGTTTGGTACACATAAGCATACAGCTGGAATGCCAAATCATCAACGTTTAGACGGCACTTCTGCAAGAGACTAACAGAGATACACTTTTTTGAATTTTAGAAATTTAATTAGTCATTTTAAAAAGTCAAGGACTAAATTGAATAGCGATTTGAAATTCAGGCAGCATTTTGAACATTTACTCTATATTTATACTTTAGAAGGAAAAGTCTAAAACACCTCTTCTTTTTTATGATGCCATAGGTGGAGAAGAAAAAGATAGACACCTCTTAACTTTCATATCACATCTTTTCATCTATTTGCTAAGCTCTCATCACTAGCATTCACTCCTCTTTCAAATGTTGTTGAACCTTTTTTCATTCTCACACATCATATTTATCCACCTATTCACTTAGTCTGAACACAGTTTAGTCAGCACTACATATTCCATCACCAATAATTATTATCACCTTAGAAATTACCATATTTGAGAAACAATAATCTCCACATCCTACTTCTCATAATACCACTACTAATCTTCATCCATCTCCACCTATATATATCCATTTTGATCCTTTTGGTCCAAGAGGGATTACTACTAAAGAAACTTTTCCTCGTGCCACTAATATGCAAGGGAAGTGTCCTACTCATTAAAAATATTAGGCTAATTTTTGTCTTAATACTCAGACTATGATTGTAAAACATGAGCTACCAAGATTACATAGTAGGCTGCAGCAATCTCTATCTCAAAGTTCTATTACCAATACAGAGTTTGTGATTTTAAATAATATTGTACAGCATCTTGCCACAAAATTCGATGATTTCTGAGTTAGTACTTAAATACAATCATAAAATTAGCAGAAACGTTGCTCTAGACAACACTGAATTTGAGTATTAAGTTGAAGAGTCTTGTAAGAAGAAGACAAGCTTCTAAAGTAACTTTTTTGAACTTTTGACTTATAAAATATAGTAGTATTAATGTCTGGTGCAATTTTCAAAATCAAAGTGTGGAGGAGCTTATCGAGAAGTTAAAAAAAATGACTTTTTTCATACTACTACTATTTTTTGCCACATTTCTATAAAATAAGCACTTTTAAAACTAAAAATCCAAATATAAAATAACTTATTTATAAACTACTTTTAATATAATTATTTATTGTTTAAACTATTTTTTCAAAAGGAGTTTAATTAAGTTTTTACTTAAATTGGGCCTTAAGCCTTTAACTTTTGAAAGTTGGAACCTTTTCAATAAACTCAGTTATGATAATGATAGAATAGAACGTGCCGAGTGTAAAGTATACAAAAAAATATATAAAATTAGAGATAAGCGATATGAAAAATTAAACATAAAAATATTAGTCAAATAATAGCTAATATACTTAATAAAATGGGATCACATAAAATAAATTTCAAAATGTTGCATGGAAAATTGACTGGATCCCATTCAGTCTAGCCAGTTAGTTCAGCAATTTTGAAACGATTTTTTAAATAGCAGTTTCTCTCATTAGATCGAACCGCAAAAACTTTCAATTTTTGGTCAATTTGATTTGGCTAACCAATCCGGTCCGATTTTTAGAACCGCGTTTCTGTGGCCATATATTTAATCAGCCAAACATCCCCATTTGCCAATAAGTATAGACCAATCAATATTATAATATCCATAATAAAAAAATTCAAACTTTTAAAGGGGAAAAGTTGATAAACTAATAAAATAAAAGATTAATTATTATTAATTTTATAATTTTTGTATTATATAATAGAAAATTGGCTGAATCTCGGAAACTAGAAAGAAAATGATGGTTGGTAAAGAGAAGGCCAAGGCAGTGATAGTCGGGGGGAGCATAGCTGGAATATCAACTGCACATGCTCTTATCTCTGCTGGTTGGGATGTCATCCTCATTGAGAAAACCTCTGCACCACCAACTGGAAGCCCCACGGGTGCTGGTCTTGGACTTGACCCTCTCTCTCAACAAATCATTCAATCTTGGCTTCCACTTCCTCATTTCCTACATAACACCACTCTCCCACTAACCATTGATCAGGTTTCTACTACTCAACTTTGATGATCATTCAGGATGCCCTGAATTTCAAACTTTATATATTATTCGATAGTTCTATTAAACTATTCTTCCACCTTAACTCATGACAACAATAAAAAAAGTCTCTTAATTCACAAATTCACTCCAACATAATACATAAATTTAATTACAATTTTAATCTTTATTATCTTATCTTTTCTTTATTTTATTTTTAGTTGTTCTTGTATTTTCTTTATTTGTTTTTATTTTTCATAGAACAATGCTCTATATATATTTAATTTTACTCTCATAATTTACAACACAATTCAATCAATTAATAATCAATAAAAATTCTTTTCTTTACTTTTCCTATTCTTTCACAACTTTATCAGTTTCAATGTTTAGTTTCATTAGGAACGAGTTGAGCTACTAGCTTGTATTTATCTGGAAAATTGATAATTAAAAGAAAAAGAAGGAGAAAAATGATTTGTTGATGTTTAGGTGCAGTCAATTGAGAATGATAAAATTTTAATCAAATCAATCAAATTATTTAACAACTTTCAACTATCAACTTTACGTAAAATTGACTATATGCGAGTTCTTTTTGTGTGTGAGCAGAACCAAGCAACTGATAGTGAGAAGAAGATCAGCAAGACACTGACAAGAGATGAGTGTTTCAACTTCCGAGCAGCGCATTGGGCTGATCTTCATGGCCTTCTATACAATGCGCTGCCGCCGAGTGTATTTTTATGGGGCCACCTCTTCCTCTCTTTCCATGTTGTGGACTTCAAAGGTTCCATAACAACAAAAGTCAAGGTTCTGAAAACCGGAGAGGTCATCAATATAGTAGGGGATTTGCTTGTTGCAGCTGATGGATGCCTCTCTTCCGTTCGCCAGAAATATCTCCCTGATTTTAAACTCAGGTTTGTATCTTCAAATAAGATGATACAAATTTTTACTTTCATAGATTATCATAGGATATTGTAGAGATCTACATTGCTTTTTGCTGTTGTTATTAAAATATTACCAGAGTTGTTAGTAGTTAGGAATTAACTTAGTAATGGCCGGAGTTAGTAGATAGAATATTTATGAAGTTAGTTGGTGATATCCCTATAAATAGGATTACTTTTGTATCATGTAATAATAACTTTAACGCAACAACTTCACATATAATATTATCTTTTTATTCTACTCTTTTCCCATAAATTTAACAGTTGTTGGGTGTTTTTATAAGTTCCTCTAAGGCTATGATGTGCAGGTATTCAGGATATTGTGCTTGGAGAGGAGTTCTTGATTTTTCGAAAATCGCGGATTCAGATACAATAACAGGCATTCGCAAGGCATACCCTGAGCTTGGAAAATGCTTGTACTTTGACTTGGGCTCAGGAACACATGCTGTGTTCTACGAGCTTCTAAACAAAAAGCTCAATTGGATTTGGTATGTGAATCAGCCAGAGCCACAAGTTAAGGTAATATTCTTCATTTCCTGAAATCATAGTATATAGAATCTCGATTTAACTCTTAAAATCTTCGGATATTACGATTTTAAATGAGTAAGTGAATTTTACAAAATTTGTACTAGACCTGACGATTTTACTATTTAAAATCTTGTTAAAATTTTACGTTTGATCTACGTAATTTAGTTTTTCGATTTCCCGTAAAATCTCTATTTTTTCTGCCTTGTCTGAAATACAAATTTTCAGTCATTTTACAATCAAATATGTTACCAACATGGTCTATAAGGAGGAAATTGGATCAGCGAGTGTTCACTGTATCTCGAAATTTGAAGACATTTTATAGAATTCAAAAGCAGAAACCCCCTATCTTTTATTTTTGGCATAACTACTCAAGCAAGAAGATAGGAAACTTTGGTGTCCAGATTTTAAATGTGGAGATCCTATTGAATCTGATCCAAATTTTCCATTAAAAGGTTCGGGTTTGTTTGGATGCTATTTTTAAAAAGATTTTTTTTCTTTAATGATTTATTTTAAAAATCATTAACAAAAGTAAAAGTGAATTTTTATGTTTGGATATCTTACGTAAAAAAATCTTTTTATCTATTAATTATATTTGGGTAAAATAAGATAAAAATATTTTTTATTCATTTATTATGTGAAAAACATTTTTTCAAGAGAAAAAGATTGATAAAAATTTGTCAAACACATTAAAAAAAATTTCATTGAATTTTTTTATCGATTTAATTGCGTCCAAACAAACACTTCATCCAATAGAACAACTTTTCAGGGAACCTCGGTGACGATGAAAGTAAGTGGCGACATGATTGAGAAAATGTACCAAGAAGCTGAAAAAGTGTGGATTCCAGAGCTGGTAAAGGTCATGAGAGAAACAAAGGAACCCTTCTTAAATTTTATATATGATAGTGATCCCTTGAAGAAGATATATTGGGACAGTGTGGTGTTAGTAGGAGATGCAGCTCACCCCACAACTCCTCATTGCCTTAGAAGCACAAACATGTCAATATTGGATGCATCAGTGTTAGGAAAATGTTTGGAGAAGTGGGGAGTGGAGAAGTTAGAATCAGCTTTAGAAGAGTATGAGTCCATCAGATTGCCAGTGACCTCCAAGCAGGTGTTGCATGCAAGGTGGCTCGGTCGCATAAAGCAAGGTTTGGTTCTTCCTCAAAGGGACCCTTTTAACCCCAAATCAGCAACACCAGATGAATGCCAAGAACTTCTGCAGAGGAACACACCTTTTTTTCAGTGATGTGCCTATGCCACTTGCTTCATTTACATTTTGCATCCACCAATTGATTTCCAGTGATGTAGGAAGTATTCTTGCAAGAATACGTTGATTTGTATACATATATAGTGATAACCATCTATTTGAAGCACATGGGCTTTCAAATTTGGTGGATACTACCATGAAGATTTTACAATTGTCTTCTTATAAAGATATTTCTTTTTTACCATTAGATTATGAATTGTATAGTTTGATTTTGATGTGTTACAAAAGTGTTATTTTTTTTAAAATGTGGCTAAACAAATAAAATATACTTTTAACACAAAAATCTTCATAAAAAAATGTTTTATGTATCTCAGGTGCCTTCAAACTTTATTTCCGTTATTTAAAAAAATAATAAAAAATTGGATGAAGATATTTCATTTGACATCTCATAAGAAAATTTCGATAAATTAGAATACATCCACCCAAAAATTGGTTAGAAGTAGTGGTATAAACAGGTCGGGTTAAGCTTTATTCTTAGTAGGCCATATTTCTAATGTAGTTAATTGGTCTGCAGTGTGCTAGACTGTTACAGGCTTGTTTTCAAGTTTTAAATTTTGAATTTGTTTGAAAAATTTTAATAGTTATTTTTTTTATTATGAGAAGTCATATTAATGGTGTTTGGTATCGTATTTTAAATATGTTTTTTAACTTTTTGAAAGGTTATTTAAAGTTTTTGAAGAATTAAAAAAATTTGATTTTTCTCCTTTTTAAAAGTTATTTTATCACTCTTATTTATTAAAACAACTTTAAAACAAGTACTTCTATGATAAAAATTCAAATACAAAATAACTTATTTATAAATTACTTTTAATATAAGTTAACGAGTTATAACTCAAATAGTATAATCTCTCTATCTTTACCTAGAGATCTCAGATTTGAGTCTCACTCTTAACTATATCAAATGTAATATTTATGAAAATATCTAAACATTTAAAGTATTTAGAAAATAGTTCTGAGAGTCGAATGAAATCGGCCAGTTTAATCGAAATCGGTCACCTAACCAGTTAGGTTCAAGTAAAAAATTGATTGGCAAAGAATAGGTCAAAGAATGGGAAAAACCTATCAAGCTTAAGTAGTGTTGAAAGACATATAACGCTAATTTGTGAGTTAAGGTCAGACCTATTAATACGTTTAGGCTTTTAAAATAGTCTCTAGACTTATTTTGCAACATGCATGTCAGGCTAAGTAATAAGTTTCTAAATTAAACCACGATATCTCTAAATACGACAAACCAACGATTAATCCATTACGAATCTGAGCTCTATTTAAGAATTTGTCACTGGACAATGGGTTGCTGTATGCACAAGATTCGAATTATAGACCCTCACTTAAGTAAACGGGTGATGTTAAACTACTCGACCAACCCAAATACTTGCGACTGAAGAAAAAAACTGATTCTTGATTTTATACACATGCCCAAATAACTTCACATCTTTTTTATTAAATGAGTAAACACTTCAAAATTAGTCCTCCAAAAAATATTGAAATCCAACCAACAGCTTGATGTCTTTGATGATGATACACATTTCATTCTAACTACTTATTGGTAAATGGTACAACCTAAAATGGAGGCAACGCTACTACGCGGGATTTTACATTCATACCAACAAAGGTAAATAGATAAGACTTCTTCAATCACTTGGCAGTACAGAGAAAATATTGTGCTCCACCATAATTGTATTCCCACTCTCTTATATGAAAGCAAATTAAACCTTTGTTGGCCATGTTGCTTGAGCTGACATGATGATTCCAACAATAACTCCAAATAGCCCAAGAGCACTACCAAAAATTTCAATCACAAGAATCTTCACAAAGAGAGAGGAGTTTTGAGCATCAGACAACGCACAACTGCTTCCAATTATTCCTACACACAATCTGCCAAGAAGAGAAAAAGGAAAAAGAGAAAATGATTTATAAAATAGCAGGATGGAAAATGTTTATCTGCATTTGTACAAAATTTTGCTGGGGATATATGAGATGTTGGCAGAAATGAATACAGACCCACAAACAAGATTTGCGAAGCCAACAATAAGTCCAGAAGCAAAGATTGCATATCCAGCCCTAAGAGACTCGGCTGCATAGATCTGTGATGAAGGAACGCTTTCTAATTTTGTTTGTAGAATGATGGCCACAATAACACCATAAATAGCAACAGCTTCACAGAAGATTACACTGCAATACCAAAATATCAGGAACAACCAGTAAAGTGGCAGACATGACCGTGTTAGAACTATATCAGCTGCACCAACCTATTTTATGCAAGTAACATTTAAAAAGGAATAATGTTCGCAGCATTCATATAAAACAATCAGTATTTAGAAATTCAGAATGGCAATACTGAATTTTTCATTAAATACAGGATTTCACATGTTAAAAATTTACCATTTAACTTCAATGGTTTGAGTAGTCAACCCTTATAATCTTATCAGTTTAGGATTATATAAAGCCTGGGAAAGAAAACATTGTGCACTCTATCATAATCTAACTCCCACACAGTGATATAAATTATAAGGCAAACTAAAATTTTGACAGCCGTGATGTTTGAGGTGTCATAAATTCTAGAAACTCTAAATATCCCAAGTGTGCAGTAAAGATCTTAATCACAATATTCAACACTAGTGGATCTTGCCATTTTTCTATAGCTTTTTAAGTTTAATTATTAATTTATTATGTATCAATAATTTATAAAAAAATACTATTTAATAGAATAAATGCGTTAATTTTTTTAGAGAACATTTGTGTTTGGAAAAAAAGGAAGAAAAAGGAAACAACACATCCAACAATGGGTTTACATGGTTATTTATGATTGTATAAATGAGTGCCACCATTTCAACTTATCCAACAACCATCCCCAAATCTTAGTATATTAAGGCTAAAGTTTTCCCCTTTTTTGACCAAGTAGTGTAGCATTACTCATTGTAGGTTGATCAATGAGTTTAATTTGTATGCCCTGTAAGTCTGGGAATATGAATAATTTTACACTTAACATCCAATCATGAGGTGCCGCATAGGGATAATTGATTTCTTTTAAAGATAGTGAACATGAGATATAGCTATTTTTTGCTTGTATGACAACATGAGATTGGATTGCAGTGGCAGTTTATAGAAATTAAACTCTTCCTTAATAGTTTAGGTCTTATTATAAACATAAGTCAGCAGGAGAATATAAAGAATATGATGCTGAGAGCTACCACAATTATCAAAATTAACAGTAATTTTGTGTGAAACCACCACAATACCAGCTGAATTTCTAAAATCTCAATATCATTTCCTTTTCACAACATCAATTCCAAATTCTAACTCTCTATCAAAGCTAAGATTACAATGCACTAAGCACAATCATAAAACAGTTAACTATCTAAAACGCAATAACACATCTAATAGAACACTGCTGAAACCTAAGGCATATCAACATAACCAATTGGATAACAACATAACCTAATTGAAAACTAAATCCGAAAACCAAGCAAATCAGACTATGAAATTTGAGTGGATAAAAGGACAGATCAGTAATTGTACCTAATGAGATTCTTGGAAGTGATTCGGGGAGCCTTGATTGCAGCACCGATCAAGCTGCTACCAGTTATGTAAATCCCCCTTCGCAAATCCAAAAAGGAGATTATCAGAAACGGTTACGGAAAATAAATTGAGAAAATCTGAAACGGAAAAGGGAAACGGCGTACCAAGCAGCACCGAGAACTGAGACACCGATGGAGACGGCGATGCCGATGGCGGAGAAGGTGTAAGGAGAGATATTAACGAGCGCAGTACCCCAAGAGCTGGATGTGGCGGTAGACATTGTGAATCACAGAGAGGTTCTGTGATCGGATCTCAATGTATGTCGTGTAACGGTGTTTATCCACACAGAAGGGAACAGAAGAAGGTTCAGAAGGAGGCCGAAGCTCAGCGTTTCTTCACCTTTGTGAAAAACGACAAGTCGTTTAGAAGGGAGGTTATTTTTTTTCCTTAGCGTGTCATTTATCGCTTTAATAAAAAAAAATGTCATTTTGCTAATAACCGTGCGAGTGTAGCGTAGCTCATCAACTAACTCTTTTCCGCATTTCAAATAGGCGGACAATAATTTTTATGAATAATACAAATAATAAATTTTAAAATTAATCTAATAAAATAAAAATATATTATATCTGTGGCGCTTGTAATTTTGGCGTTGAAATGATCGAATGGTAAGTTTTAAATATTAAAAAATTATTTATTTTATATTTTTAATTTAAATATTAAATATTATTTTATTTTAGTAAGTTAGACAAATATATATAAACATTATAGTATGTACTATTATTCTTTTTTTCTCTATCTTGTTATTTATTTTCGCTGGAAGGATGACTCATAGTCAATTTCAATTAGGAGTAGGCATAAAAATTTAAACTGCATCCACTTTAAAATTAGTTTTCTGGTTCATGAAACTAAATTAGAATTAGATTGAAGAGAAAAAATAATTTTAAATTGATTTAAAAAAATAAAAACAAATTTTAAATTAATTTTAAAATTTAAATCCGGTTTACTTATAAATCTAATTTTAAATTTGGTTTTTTGAATATTCAGTTTCAAAATAATTTTTTAATTAAAAATCTAATTTTAAAACCAATTTTATATAAGTTCAATATTTTTTAAAGATAAAACCAATTTTAAAACCAGTTGTTTAAAAATTCAATTTTAAATTTGGTTTTTCTGAATATCCGGTTTTAAAACTTTAATTTTACATAAATTTAATATATTTTTTAAGGTAAAACCAGTTTTAAGAAGAATGAGTTAACAAAAGCTGAAAGTGCAACATTTTTATGCTGAATTTTTTCTAGTTAAAACAGGAATGTGACAACTGAAAACATGAAAAATAACTATGTATATAAGAACTAGAGTTTACAATATGGCATAAACTAGTCAGATATAAATTTAAATAGCTCCTCTAAGTACAAGCAAAATCAACTATAACTTGAAGGATATAAGGATGGGCTTACTCAAATTTGGAAGCTCAATGTGTCCTAAGATGTCTAGAATGAAGGCATGAATAGACGAAAGACTCAAGAGACAATAAGAAATGAGTCTCGATTTGGTTGATATATACGATGAGATATAGATACAAAGACATAAATATTAAAAATATGAACATAAAATATTTATATTTATATATTGTGTTAGACAAAAATAAAAAATAAGACACATATTTAAAAAAAATTAAATTATCCTTCATTTTATCATAAATTTTACCATTAGCACTATATACCCATTATTCCAAACAATGCATATCATTACTATTGAATTTTTATTTCTTCTAATATCATCTTAAATTATCATTCAAATATTAAATATATAAAGATAAAAGAGTAAAAAATCAGTGTCTCAGTGTCTCACCAAATTAGAAGTACACAAATTTAGTGTCTCTATGTCTATCTGTGTCTTTCAAAAATCTGTGTCTTACCAAACTAAACAGCAGACATGTGTCACTGTGTCCATATCTCAATGAGACATAGATATCAACCAAACACTACCTGAGATACTTAATCATTTTTAGATTTTACTTTGTATTTTTAGAAAGAAAAACTCTAACATATGGCTAAAATTTTTTGTTTTCTTTACTAAGATTTTAGTTCTTTCTTCCTTTCCTTTATGTTCTAATTTCAAACTACAACCCAATGTAAGAAAGTAATATTAACATCTCCAATAAGTAATAATAAAACATAAAACATCAAATTTATTAAAAAAAAATTAAAAATTTAACAAAAATTCATAAATTAAAATGATATAAATAAAAAACTAACAAGAGAATCCTAGTAAACTAATATAATAGAACAAAAAAATATAAATAAAATTACACTACAACAAGATTTGAAACTAAAATTAGATAGAATTTATAGAGAAACCCTAAGAATTATAAAGAGAAGTTAGATATTCTTTCTCTAGGATTCCTAAAAAAAATACCTAAGACATTGTAAAAATGAGTGTAAGTGAATGTGTATTTGTGTTCCTCTCAAGGCTTGCTTCAAATATGGTTTTAAAATAGTCTTAATAGGGACAAAAAGATCCCTCATTCACAAATCATATGTCATTTTAAATGAGACACGCGATTAGACTTGTGCATGCGCACTAGTCAAAATTTCTTTATCCTTTGTTCCTTGGCAAAATCTCAACATTTGCATGATTTCTATCCCTCTTTATAAGTCATCCTAACCCCTCTAGCACTACAAAAGTGAGAGAAAGGCACTCTAGATCTTCATGAAATCTAGGCCGAGCTTGATGTCCTCAAAATGCAAAGTACTGGCCTCATCTCTAAGGTATGGTCACACATCGTCGTTGGGTAAACTCTCCAGCACTCTACCTCCAAACTCATCACCCATAACGGGATCTATGTCATTCTTCAGCCGCATGATGTACCTCTCAGTCGGAATCCTCCTCGGGATCTTCCTCCTCCGATGAGCTAGTATTGTTTCCATCTACGTATAATGGGCCATTAACATAAACAAGTGCAAGTACTTTTCCTAGCGGCCCAAATTGAGCATTTAGTTGATTGACAGGCTATAGAGTGGGCTTAGAAACAAATGGAATATCTACCGCAAGTGGTGGCTCAGGGGGATACTCTCTTGGTCCAGGTTGATAATGTCCGTCAAAATTAGACTCAGGTACCACCTAATTCAGCGATTTAGGAGGAAAAGGATGATATGGACAATCTGAATGTAACGCTGATAGAGAAAAACTATATGGTATATTCGAGTAAAAGTCTGGACTAAGTAGGGACTAAGGAGTGCAGAAAAGGTCTGCCATGCAGTATGTACATACGCATACGAGACTCTCCTTAGATAAGGGTACTATCAAAATTCAGGTCCTTGAATGTAAATAGCTCCAGCATCTCATAGAAAATGACTCCTATCTTCATTTGTAAAAAAGAAAAAAAAAAAAGAACAGGTGAGAACATAAGGATGCGCTTGGTTTGTTTTTATTTTTTGTGATTTCTATTTTCTAAATTTTGTGAAGAAAAAAATGAAAATCGAAAACATGATTTTATTGTTTTTACTTTTCTCTTCACAAAATCTAAAAAACAGAAAATACTGAAAATGAAAATGCAAACTAAACACATTCTAAAATTCTCAAATATTTTTTTTGTCATATATCACAACACTACACAATACTTTCTCAAATCCATTTTAAATACTCAATTTGTTTTTCTTGTTCCTTTGCATACATTCAAATTTATTTTCTTTAGTAATTGCTGAAACCGACCCGTTGTTGACGAATTTAAATTCATATGCATTTGACATTGAATAAGCTAATAAACATCAAATAATTAGTTAATTATTTTTTAATATCAATTCAACTAGTGTTAACTATGATAATACAATAGAATTTTTTCAATAATCAATAAATAAATCATAGATATTAATTTATCCTTTATTTATAAGAAAGTTTATTATAAATCACCACATATATATATATATGGTCAATTTTTTCATTTTATTGATATACACAGATTTATATTGTCTTGTACTTACTAGTAAAAAAATTTAAAAAAATTGGTACGCATTTTCACATTTTATATAAGTCAAAAAGATGGGTTGATATATTTCAAAAATTCTTTCTCTTTCTTTTTTTGTCACAAAATTTTCTTTGTACAATAATAATTAATTTTGTAGTTGGAGTATATATAATGTATAATCACTTAATAAATATTTTTTAAAATTAATTGTTTTTTGTACTCTTTATGTACTTTTATTGCAAAATTAATTATAATTAAACATATATTATATTCAAATGCTTGTACGGTAAAATTTGATGTCATTTGTATCCTAAATCTTCTCACTTGCTATTTATAGTCATACAATGAAAGTTATTATAGTCTTGTGGACATTAGAGGAACTGTCGGACGAGGCAGCGGAGGAGCTGTTGGAGGGGGCGTAGGAGTCAGCAGAGCAGGCGGTGCAGGAGCTGTTGATGTTAGATCTACTGATGCTACTGATGCTGTAGCAGCTGTTGGCGGTGCAGGAGCTGCAGGAGGCCACAATGTACCGGTGAAAAATAGACATGCAAGAATATATGTATAGACAAGAGAGGAAGAAGAGTAATGTTATTGTTCTGGAGCTAAATTTGAAAACCAGGAAGGGTCGCACCTAAGAGGACTATCTTTTACAGATATGTTTGTTATTTATATTGGTTTTTATCAGTAATGATGTGGGTTTAACTAAAATTAATTTTATTCTAAGAATACATAAGGAGTACATAAAATAATTATTTAACAAATATTTTTTTAATTTTTAT
>NC_029775.3:1218260-1267417 GCF_000817695.3 Arachis duranensis | reverse complement strand
AAAAATATTTGTTATATTTTATATATTTTTTATGTACTCATACTACAAAATTTAATTTATATTATCGCTAATAAAAAAATAATTTAAATAACATTTTATAACATCTATAATGAGCTAGGATGCTTAATTTAGCCTTTTATTTACTAAGCATGATAAAGGAAAATTATATAGGAAATATAGTTTGGTTGGTACTTAGTGTTTGTTTGGACATTGTTAAATCGATAAAAGAATATCTTTTTCAATGATTTTTTTTGTATTTTTTAGTGTGATTAGTAAATTTTTAATAATAAAAATANTTTTTGTGAGAAGTTAGAATTTTTATTTTTTTAAAAAGTATTTTTTTTTAAATATTTTTTACATAATAAATGAATAAAAATACTTTCATTTTATTTTATTCAAACATAATTGATAGATAAATTTTTTTTTTACATGAGATATTGAAACATAAAATCACTTCTACTTTTGTAAAAGTTCTTTTAAAAAATATTATTATTTTTTTTTCAAAAAGTGACGTCCAAACGAATTCTTAATATATGTATTTTTATTGGAGAATTATTTTTATGATTATTTAAATTTGTGGAGGCTATATGTTGAAAGAAAAAATAGTGAGTATACATCTATTAGTTGTATATTAAAACAGATCCCAATATAGTTTCTTAAGAGTAAATACATTGTTAGTCTTCTAGTTTTTTATTATAATATTATGTCAGCTTAAGTGGCTAATTGATATATTTTTTTAAGCAAATTACCTTTTAATTCTTTTACTCTTATTTAAAATACTTTTTAATCCTTTTATAAAATAAAAAATTCATTACTATTCTTATATTTATTACGTAGTAAAAAGATCTATTACTCAATGTTTTCAATGTTAATATTAATTTTTTTAATAGATATAAATTGAGTTAAATTCTAATTTATTCTCATCTTTTATATTTACTCTTTCTTATATTTATAGTATAAATTAACATTCACATTACACATTTTCTTTATCTCCTCTCATATAATCTCATATCTCTTTCTCTTTTTTATTCTCTACTTTTGTTAAATATATGTACTAAGTGATTATGTGATTGTACTTACTAAAAAGAAGGTGAAAAAAAAATGATAATGACTCTACCAAATAAACTTGAATTAACATAATTACTAAATTAAAGTATCAAATAACATTTTTTTATAAGTATTGCATGACGAGCTATCTTAATGTTAGTTCTCATATATTTTCTTATAGTTAGATTGGGTGTAAGACTTATCATGCATGTAAATCACCTATCTTATACAATAATAAAGGATATCAAATAAAAATGAGTACAAGCAATATATTTCAACTTTAAAGCTATTTTAACTTTCAGCAAATGACTAACATAATAGTTCATAAAAATTTGTTTACAAGGTTCCATGGAATTCAAAATGAAGCAAGAGGACAAGTGGATCATATCATGGCATCAAATGTTTAGAAAGAAAAGAGTATTTTTTTTTATTAGTGTCTTGTGATGATGAATAAGTTTCATATTTTCTTATAGGAAGCCCTGTGAATAACTTTCAGGTGACATAAATATTTTTCATGAATAGAGTTGTATATTATGTGTTTATTTTTCAAAGTATATGAGTGGATATTTGTATGATTTTTAAGTTGTTGAATATTTTTATAAACAAAAGTGATAACTGATATGTAATTTTACACGAGTGTGTTTTGAGAAAGTCTAAGGGCCAGCAATTTTGTTAAAATTTAGCCAGCACTTAACCATCAAAAGTAAAATGAGTAATCCTTGACCACTGGATGTAATCTCCCATCGTTAAACACACTTATAATGGCTAATTGATAGTTATATATCACAATTTCTGCTGACTCCTAGCACTCCTCCTATGTTTTTGTGTTGAAGTTGTAAGAACAAAATACTATATGAAATAGTTGCATAAGATTCTTCTATAAATAAAGTTAATCTATATTTCTATGGAAAGACATGTATAATTTTTGAAAATTATATATAATCATTTCTCTTATCAATAAATTTTTATTTATTTATGATCAAATATAAATAATCTATTTATAATAGAAAAACTTACATAATAAAATATGAGAAAATACATAATTCAAAATGACATTTGTCTATATAACCTTTAATCTTAACATAATATTTTTAACTGTTATAAAGATGTGCATCTTTTTCATTTTTACAAAACATGAGCCTATTTATAAGGATATCGTAATTATGTTGACTGAAGTCCGAATAAGCATGATTAAAGACATTCTCTTCTAACTTGCAATTCAAGAGGCATGTCGAAGTTGAATTATCTTAATAGCCAACCTAACGAGACAATAATAGTTCAAATTATTCTTACTGTTGTTGGCTTTATAAGTCGAATTATCTCACCATTTTGATTTATTTTTTTATATTAAAGACCCATTTGCTTCCTATAATTGTTGAATTTGGTGGTGGTTCAGTGAAGGTCTAAGTTTGACATCTTTGTAAAGCTTGCATCTCATATCAACTCTTGAGATACAATTCCGCTTATGTTACATTTGCGGTACATAGTCGATTCCAAGTTCGGATAAAAGAGAAGGGTTGTGTTAGGTCTTCGACAACCAATATAAAAATATAATCGAACTCCCACGACATGAATCAAAGATATTATTGCGCTAAAACTAGGTCGTTGCCCGGAAACAACGCGCTGTATGACTCGAGTACGGTGTCAAATGAATAAAAGCCGCTGCATCAGTGCCCAGATGTAGATCAGCATTTATTGTCTTTCTTTAGTGTGGACAATTGAGAGCTTATTTTACAGATGTTGGAATGTGATTTATCAAGTCAATGTTTTGTGTGATTATAGATTATTTTGGCTTATTTATTCCTAAATTTGATCGTGTAATCATAGAATGAGTATTTAGAAGTGCAGTGGGAGGTAAACCTATTTCTAGGCCAGTGATAGGAGTGGTTGAGGAAAGTTGTGATGGAATTTGATTTGATGAAGTTTGTTGATCAAATTGTTCTTGTGTTTGTTGATCAAGAATAGTGAGGGACCTTGTGATTTTGATTATGAGAGAGTGTAAGTGGTATTGGTTACTGTGCAGCTGATGAAGGTTGTTGAATGATAAATTTTGTCAAATATGTATTATTTGGAACAATTTTTATAGCAGGTTTGATTGAAGAATTACAAAACATAGATTGATAAAGAAATAAATTTTCAATAAATTTTAAGAAACTTAGCAAATGCTTTTTATAGAAATTCTCTTCCTAACACTAGTGTTAAGATACTCCAGGAGTAGCTGAAAGAATTTGACTTTTTGAATCAGGGACCTGGAATTATTGCGCTGGAAGAAAAACGGTTGATTGGAGAAGCACATGACGAGTTCGGTGGCCACGTGAGCGAGTGTTTGGACGAGTGCAACGTCTGTCAAGTCAACGGGGGCCAAAAATGCTTCCAACGACGATGACCTTCTCTACTGCAGCGACGAGAATATAGCCCTTGAAGTCATAAAAATTAGTGAACTAAGGCTTTTAAAATTCACAAACACAGAGTAATAAGAAGAAGTTAGGGTTTAGAGACCAAAGAGGGTCCAAAATCAAATGTTGTCATGTTACCTAGTTGTTTGAGAGCGTGGCAATATTTTATCATTTAAACATTTTATTTGTTAAACTCAAGTTAAGAGATCAAATTGGTGGCCGAACCTAAATCTGAGAGACTACTAAGTGGCTGAAATTTTAAAGAGCAAAAAGAAGAGTTATATTTTAATTTACTTTAAAAAAATTATATGAGAATGAAGAGAAAGACAAGAGAAATTCTTTAATCTATTTAGAATTTTGATAAGAGTTCTTCTTCATTTACTAGCCAAACTTAAAAGTTTTCTTTCATGGAGATGTGGTGCTTGCTTCCATTTCTCTCTTGGTTTCTTAATGCAACGTTGGAAATGAGAAATAAAAAGTTAAGTAAGAGGTGGAGATCAAAGAAGGGTTGTTGTTTAAAATGAGGAGAGATAAGGGATCGGAGGTACTTAAGATTAATATATGATTTGACAATAATTACCAACGTTAGATATTTTTGATTATATATTTTTACTTTTTCAGAGCACATATTTAAGTTACCATTATATATGACATACGTAATATGGTTATTTCTATCATAAAGTATCTTTTAATGTATTCTAATACAATTGAGTTAATCAAAGAGGTAACATGATTATCTCTATTATAGAGTATCTTCTAAAATATTCTAATACAATTGAGTTAATTAAAAAGTGTCAGTATTAATTTTACCAGTTGAATTTAGACTTGATTATTATATTATTAAACTGACCTCATTTAATTTTTGAGGTACTTGGTTTGGCCAAATAATAAAAATTATTATTATTATATTTTTTTCTCTCGTAATTCAGAACTGACTCATTAAATAGAATCTAACCGTGTTACTCGATTTTTTTAAGTTTTCAGCGTATAAAGCTCGAAAAATTAGTTTAGTATAACACTAGGTAAAAATTCAGTTCACTGTAAAATTCGGCGAAAATGGACTTTTAATGTCTCATCTAATATTTGCATATGATTTACTATTATTTTGTAAAGCAGACAAAAGTTAAGGTGAGATGATTTTAAAACTTCCAGTATAAAAGTTAATTTCAACAAATCAAAAGCTCTTTATTTTAATAATGTCTCTTTGACAAAGAGTGTCTAATTTATTTTGCTTAGAATATGCATAAATATCTAACTAAATATTTAGTATTCGTTTTGTTCAAAGCAAGTAGATAAACTGTTTGCTAAATACAAAATTTTTTGATCATTTATAAAAAATATAATATTTATAATTATTTTTATAGCATTTTTAAATCATTCAAGATAATTACTTTTAAAAGTTTTTTTGTCACATAAATTTTTTTAGATATTAAATTATTAGTTAACTCTAAAATTAAGAAAAAATCTATTGGGGTGAAATGTGTATTTATTTATTTTTTTCAAATTTCAAATCGACTTTTCCCGCTCAGCTATTATCAACGTTTTCATATCTTTCGTACAAATTTTATTTAAAAGAGAATTCATTAAAAAATAGCCACAACCAAACGGGAAATTAAAAGGAAGTAGAAACTGCGATCTGGTGCTTAACGCCTCCGCCACCTCTCTGGTGCTTGTGCTTCTGCTCCGCCGTCGCCTCCTCTGCTTCTGCTCCACTAGCTCTGCTCTCTTCCCTAACTCTTCCCTCAACGGTCAGCAACTTTTTCAAATTTCTTCCTTTCTGTTCATCCACGCTCTGCTGAAACTCGGTTCGGCGAAATTCAAATTCAACAATGACCGTCGAGAACTACCACGTCATCGAGCTCGTCGGCGAGGGTTCCTTCGGGAAAGTCTATAAAGGGAGGCGCAAACATTCCGGTCAGGTATTCTCTCTTCCCATTTCTCTTCTTCATCTCACAGAAAAAGAAGGTTTCCCTCTTCTTTTCATCTCTAATTCTCCGGTTGGTTTCTTGGTGAATAGACTGTTGCGATGAAGTTCATAATGAAGCACGGTAAAACCGAAAATGATATTCACAACCTCAGGCAAGAAATCGAGGTAATTTGTACCCTAATTTCTACTCATGTTGAAGGTATTCAAGTTTCGGCAGTAATTTGAGGTTGGATGCAACTAGGCTTTATGGTTCTTCGTTATTTAAAATTTTTTTGATTCACTGTATAGTACGATGAATATCGAAAGTAATTGGATCAAAGAGAACTTGGAGTGATTGCGTGAACAACTTTTTTTTTTCTTTTATCCCCTTTAAAAGAAGGTAAAAACTTAGGCGCAGACGCGCAGTTAACTTCATGTGAAGTTAAATTGTTAAATGAGTTGACAGATTTGACTAAATTATCATCTAACGGTTCCAGCTATCAGCTTCACATTAAATTAACTATACCTGATTTTTCACCTTAAAATATACCCTTCTAATATTATATTCGTAAAAACAAATTTTGCTATTGTTTGAATGTAAGAATTCTTAAGAATAAAACATTTATTATTTTAACTAACTTCACATATATTCTTATTACTTTACTATTATATATATTTAATTGTTAAAAATATAGTGCCTATTAATATGCTAATTTACTATTTACTTATATATAATGCCAGAAAGAGTGAACTTATGGAGCAAGCATGTTGAATGAGAGTAGAGTAGCTATTCATTATTGTTGTTTCATCCACTCTGATAAATAAAAGATAAAATAATTTCACATATTGGGATGGCATTAATCATGTAAATGTTATGTGTTTTTCCATGAGAGAAAGTATAAAATGTTTAAATCTAATTTCTCATTTAAATATTCCAAAGATGTTATCATGTCAATGTCTCTTTCCTCTTTTTTGGTATCCAAAGACTGGCAAGCATCCTCATAAGCTCTTGTTCCTGTTTTGTCTACTGCCAGTTTTGTTTATTTTGCAATTCGGTATAACGGCACTCTTTAAAAGCTAAAAGGCCAACTAGAGCAAAACCAACTAGAGCAAAACTCAGATTTCCTCAAAGTTAAAAAGAAGTCCTGGTGGCATTATCCAAACAAGCCATAAATGTAAAATGTGATGCATGTGTTGAATGCATGAATCTGATAGCAGTTAATGTGTATGTTTGGGCGCCATTATTTTGTTAAAAAAAAGATCTTTTTTCAATGAAAAAATATCTTTTTTTATTTTTTAACGTGTTTGGCAAATTTCTAGTAGTAAAAGTAAAAATACTAGTAAAATAAAAAAAGATCTTTTTTGAGAAGCTGTAATTTACATCTTTTTTTAAAAGATCTTTTTTCTTTAAAAAAAAATGTTTTTCATGTAATAAATAAAGAAAAAAGTACTTTTATATTGTTATACCCAAACATAATTGATAGATAAAAAGACATTTTTACATGAGATATCTAAACATAAAATTACTTTTACTTTTCTATAAGATCTTTTAAAAAAAGATAACTCGAAAAAAGATCTTTTCTTAAAAGCTCACCCAAACAAACCCAATATCAGTTTCTGCTCAATGATTATGTAGACTCAGTTGAGTAATGTATATACTGTGCATCCATTTCAAACCGCTGTTCTGCATATCTGAGGTCTAGCTTAAGGCATTGGGGATACATATGGAGAAACTATTACAAAAATCCATGAACAGATTTTGTTATTGTTTGTTTCCTTGGCATAATTACTGCTGTTACTAATTACTTATAGACATATGTTTGCTGAATTTTGAGATTGCAGATCTTAAGAAAGTTGAAGCATGAAAACATTATCCAGATGCTTGATTCATTTGAAAGTCCACAAGAGTTTTGTGTTGTCACAGAATTTGCTCAAGTAATCATCTGTATTTTCTCTCATGTTTGCAGTTCAATGTTTAACTAGCGCTGGACCTGAAGTATTATATCTTTGAATGTTATCCTTTCAAAAATGATGAAGCTTGAATAATGGAACCAGCCAATATGATTGATTAGAAAATTGTCATTCTGATGATGTTTTTTTATACTACAGGGGGAGCTATTTGAGATTCTCGAGGATGATAAGTGCCTTCCTGAAGAACAAGTTCAAGCAATTGCAAAACAACTGGTATTTTCTGTATATTTATTTTCTTGATTTCTTTCTTTCTTGCATGCTTTCCTTATTTTTATTGATTTCCGGATGAGGAGTTTTGGTTCACAAGACCAATAACCGCATTACGTTTTTTTGGTTGGATTATGCAGGTAAAAGCGTTACATTATTTGCATTCCAACCGAATCATCCATCGTGATATGAAGCCGCAGAATATTCTTATTGGTGCTGGATCTGTTGTCAAGGTTGGTTTGACTGATTGTATGTTTGTTCCTGTGATGAAACACAAGTCAGAATTTAATCACGATCTTCATCTTGCCTGTTACAGCAGAATTTGTGCCGTATTAATTGGAATTTTTAATCTTTCTGATAAGTACAAAACTGCAACATACACTGTTTATAGACTGCATATATTTGGTAACCTTCAAGTAGCTACCTTCTTGTTTTAGCCATTTTCAACTTTTACATGAAGTTTAACATGTAAAACTTAAAACACCCCGAAGTTCAGGTTATTGAAAACATGTTAGATTCTGTTTTATTTAATGTCTCATAATCCTGTAAGTGGTCTAATTTTAGTCTTAGAAGTTCTCTCTCTTAAGGCAGCTGGGGTGGGGGTGGGTCGGTTGATGTGATCTAAAATGAACTTATATATGAAAATTGATAATGGTTGAAACAGAGGGAGTTGCTTAGAATTTAACCTATTTGTTATTCTGACCTTCTGATGTTATGGCTTCATTTTCTACAATTAAGTACAGTTGGCTCAAACCTAATTTGTCTTTTTCTCATGAATCTGTGATAGCTATGCGATTTTGGTTTTGCACGAGCAATGTCCACAAATACAGTTGTCTTGCGATCCATAAAAGGTTTGGTTTATGAGAGCTGATTATGTTGTTAAATAGTTGTTTGTTCTAGAAAGTGATTGCAGTAGCTACATGCTTTTTTTAACATTTTTAGTGTTACAGGAACTCCTCTATACATGGCTCCAGAGCTTGTACGGGAACAACCTTACACCCACACTGTTGATTTATGGTCTCTCGGTGTTATATTGTAAGTTAAAGATCTGGTGCAAACAATAGACTTCATATTTAATTATTCTTTACTTTGTGTAGATTTTTTGCTACATTTGAATCTGAGTATCTGACATAATATTTGATATTAGGTTAGATGTCTCTGCATGATTTAAGTTGGTCATTTTTATTTTGTAAGATATAATCACGGGAAATTAAATCCACAATCCTTAAAAGTTAAAACACAGAAAAAGGTTGCCATGCATTTGTCCATGTTATTCTTTTATCTTTTGCCATTCTTTTGCTAGCCCAGTTGATTACCTATTTGTTAGAAAATACTCATCAAAATAGCCAATGGATTCACCAAAATTTCTCATTCTAAGTAGTCAGTTCTCTTCTTGTTCGTTTGAGCAAGAGGGATCTTTTGTATTATCTCTTTTGTCCTTTCTAGTTGTCATATGTTTCTATATTTCTAATTTCTAATTTTGACGAAATTTCTAGCTTCAATCTAGCAATTCTTGTTCAGTTTTACTTTCCCTTTTTCAAAGTGTGACATTTCTCTTTGAGCTTTAAGTCTCTTTTCAGCATGTAAAAAGGTGGGTTATGATAACCTGTATTGTTGAGCAGCAATTTCCAATCCTTATCGTTCTATTCACCTTAAGCTGAAGCCAGTATTTTGTGTGTCTAACAGATATGAGTTGTATGTTGGCCAACCTCCTTTTTACACAAATTCTGTGTATGCTCTCATCAGACACATTGTCAAGGTACATTTCTCTAATACTTTAAATTTGTTATGCAATTTCTGGTATGCTGTATTAAATGTGGATTAATTGCTCATTCAATAATCCAGGATCCAGTTAAATATCCAGAGAGCATGAGTCCCAGTTTCAAAAGCTTTTTGAAGGGCCTGCTAAACAAGGTAGCTAACTTGTGAATATTCCTCATCCACTATATATATATACGTACATAAAATAACATACAAATGCTTTGATTTCTAATATTATTCCGAGCAGGCACCTGAAAGTCGTTTAACTTGGCCTGCACTTCTTGAACACCCATTTGTTAAAGAGACTTCTGATGAACTTGAAGACAGGGTACCTAATTCATCTTTATTTCAGTGGTATTTCCATAGTGGGCAAGTTGTTCCTTGTTAATTTAGTAAAATATTCACTGAACTTGTCTTAGGCATTGTGTGAGATTACCGGCTCACCTGGGGACTGTGATGCTGCAAGGAGGACCATTCAAAATTCAACAGGTCAAGCTTCTAATTAAACTGTTAGTTTATTGTGGACACTTTACTAATTAGTGCACAAGAAATGGTTTTTCAACTGAGTTCACAAATAAATTAGATTTTGGTATATAGGTGTTGGATGTTTTAATTTAAATGTCATACATCAATATTTCACTTGCTAAAACTGAAATCCACACTTAATTACAATTTACATAAGAAATCACATATTTTTTCGAGTCAAAATTATATGTTAAAATAATGTAATATAAACTGGTAGTGTGTATTACCAAAGTATCTACTACATTAGCCTTCACTTATTTTTCCCTTTATTTAATTATCTATTTATTTTGCTTCCTTATTAGCTTAATTTGTCACAGGTTGTAACTATCCCAAGTCTGGTTTGTTGGAGCATAATTCTTCTCCACATGAGAATAAAGCTCTGTTAAAGAGCCCTAAACCAGAGAAGGAGAATTCATTAGTTCCTGATGAGTCCCCTGGAATCTCAAATCAATCTGCTATAACAGAGTCAGGTAATTTTTTGATTTCATACACTGTTTATTCTATGAAACTATTTCTTTGCCTCTTGTGACTACCATTATTTTGTAATCTTTCACAAACTCAGGTTTAATTTTACTTTGAAATTCCTTTTGGTTGAGATTCGCTCATTGTTAACGGACGATCAGATGATAACTTATGATCATATGTGGAAAAGACCTGGGCAAAGAAGATAAATTAATGGGAGAGTAGCCTAAAAGTTAAAGTTTAGGAAGATGTAGGAACTCTAAAGATATAATCAGATCATTTGTTTGTGAACACAAATAAAAAGGTTTAATTACTCTTCAACACCAAAAAATGTGTTAAAGTTCTACTTCTATACACTATAACAAAAACATCGCAATATATATTGAATATTTTGAATGCACTTGATCTATTGCTATAGTGTAAGAGTTTGGTACCACAAATATTATGTTTAGGCAATAACAGCAGAATAATAAGAGTATAAGAAAGGAAATATAGAATTATGGAAGAGAGAGAGTAGAAGGAAGAATAGAAGAGAGAGTAGATAAATTCTAGTAGAAAGTTATTATTAGAAAACCAAAACAGTTAAGCTTTCAATACATTTATTATTCACGTTCTTTTGAATTTATCCAGTATGAGTAACTTAAAATTTTAATATTTGATACTCGAGGCCTATTTGGAAATAACAAATAGCACAACCACTACAGATAACAGCTTTTCAGATAAAAAAACTTAAGTATAAGCTTCTACCTTTTTGATAAAACACAGCTTCAGCGTACAAGAGTACCCTAACAGGAATTTATTTTTATTACATCCTTTTATTTTTATTTTTATTCTTTTTAAAAATTTGAGGCATACAGCTTTTCTCCATCTATTATGCATTTTGTTCATATAATGGTGGTTTCGTATGCCCCCATATCATGTCAGGAGGGGTAACATGTATGCATTATTGTAATGGAGCTGGTTGAATGCCACATATGCTGGAATGTGAAATGGACTTTGCCAGACTTTGAGAGGAGATCATCCTGGCATATTACCTTAAGGCCTAGGTGGTTAATTAGACTGAGAACTTATAGATACATATATCTGTTGCCATTACTGATTCTATCCTGATTGGAAAAGCCTTCTTTCTACAAGTTCTTGACTGTGATCATGTGCAACTTATTGCAAATATAGATGACTCATTAATGAGAGAATAACTTGTGAATAAATACCAGTCAGCTGCCCTAGTGGTAGATCATCCTTGTTGCATCTTTTTTCCGACTCTAGGCAACCATATACCCGCTTTATGCTTTTAAGAATTTTCTTACTCTTTATGCGGACATCTTTAGACAATGAATTCAAATTACAGTTTGTTCTTTTTTTTGGGGAAATGGATTGTCCACTATGAATGTAGAAATTGATATTTTTGATTTTGTGTTGACACCTCTAATCTGTGATTGAGAATATGTACTTTTGTAGGTTGCCAAAGATTGGATCAACTTGAAAATAACTCTCGAACAGTCAAAGGTGCAAAAATAATTGGTCAAGATAGTGAAGCTTTGGGGCATATTCTTCTACCACTTAAAAAGTGGTCAAATGGATCTCAAAATATTTGCAGGTAAATACACATTGCATGTTTACAGCTACTATGCATTTCATGAATCATCATGAGTCTTATTAAATACTGATTTGGCTTTAATGTCTGGAATAATTTGTTAAACTGAAATGTGGATCCATATCTATGAAATGTCATGGTATATAGAAATGTGATGGATATACTCTCGTCCTATCTCTTGGTTTTCAACTTTTGCATACATATTCATCTTGAAATCTAACTTATTGTTTTGAATTATAGTGATCAAGTACTCATTGAGGCAAACCAATCACTAAGGATTGTTTCAAATCTTGTTGCGGCTGGTGTGCTAAGTCTTAATGGGAAAATGGATGAACTTATAACTGAAATTCTTCTATTCATTGGGTCTGTTCTAAGCGTGAAATCCTCTGAACTCATAGACTTGATAGCAAAGGTATGCATTGAAGCACTTTATCTATCCATTTCTTTCACAATTATGACTGTTTCCTTTATATCTTACAAACTATTTAAAAAACTCCTTGGATCACCACAAATGGTTGTTTGACATGGTTGTTCGAGTCAACTCATGAGCCAACAAAATGAGCTTACTCAAGGTCAGGCTCGGCTCATTTAATATATAAGCTCAAATCCAGACTCAAGATTGGCTCACAAGCTCATGAGTTCAGCTTATTGAGCTGTTAATGAGTCGAGCTCGAGCAAGTTCACGAGTAGGATCGACTCACTTCTAGCCCTATATGTGAGTGATTTTCATTTGGAACAATTAGTTATTACTTATTGGGCCAACTTAGTTGGACTTAGTTACAAAAAGGTTTGTTCATGTAGCTATATGTATATATATATTTGTATTCTAGTTAAAGTAAGGGAATATCTGTTTCCTACTCTATTTAGTACAGAAGTATCATGGGCACTTACCAAGAATATTAGTTGCCGTCCACAATGTTCCCATTTATTTGGTGTTAGAATTTTTGTTTGTTACATGTTTGAAGCTTTGTAAGTACATTAAACATGAAGTTCCTTTATTATTAATTCACCGTTTTTGGTGCATGGTTTGATGTTAATCTGTTTTCTTCACTTAGGAGTTGCTAGTTAAACTACAAATGTCTTACATTTTGCAGGGTTTCTCCATCACAAAAGTTTTGCTAGAAAACTATGGGGCTTGCACTTCAAGTTCTTACTTCAGGCACTGGGTTGCAATTGTTGAAATTTATTCTCAGGTAGTCTGGTTGTACCAGTTCTATGTAGTAAATTCACATTAGATTTTAATCTTCTTTCCGAAGTTTAAATTGTGGGCTTCAGGTCAGGGAGAACTAAGATATCCTTAATTAATGAATAACGTGAAGCTGATATTGATTTGATGTACTGTTCCGTGACTGAATAGACAAAAATATTAGCCCTCATTTTATGTTGATTTGAAACTCCTAATCCTCATTACATGATTCAATCCAAAAGAAGAAAAAAGGGTAAACACTTTAATGGCAATTTGCAATCTATGCTATAATATAATATCTTTGCCTTGAGTGACACTCTCAATTCATTTTGTTTTATGATCAATGTTTCTGGTTTTCTTTTAAATCACTATATGGGATGCTGAGGAGTGTGTATTACTTTGCATCATTTGCTTTTTCCTTTATTTTCTCTCATTTTTTGATCAGTTTTGGATTAGAAGGATTCCTTGTATTTGCCACCTGTAATTTTATGTACCTAAACAATTCGTAAAATTAAAGAAGGCAACAAATAGAATTAGATATATGGAAACTTATACAGTGCAGTAGGATACTGTGGGATATTTATATGGTATTCTAATACACAGCTAACCACTTAACCTCACCTAACTGGAGTATTTTATGTACGTTTCCTCATTCAATGCTAATGACCTAAATTGGAATAAAAGAAGAAAAATGGAATTAAGATAGATGGAAATATCCTGTAATGGTCTGTTCTTTCTCTTCTTACTATAATCTCAGTGATTAATATATTTTGCAGATTGTAACTTCAAGCAGTGAAGCATCTGGAAGGGTACTGTCTGAGTCTAGTGCCTGCATTACAGTCATGCTATCTAGAGTTGTTAAGGTGCTTAGATCATCTCAAATTTTGGATCCAGATACACATAATGAAACTGTTGGTAGAGTTTTAGAACATGCTAAAACATCTGGTCTAGTAGACAATTTGTGTCTGTGCTTAGCCACTTCAGGTTCGAGTCTCATCTCAGGCTCTTCGAATATGCTACGGGCTGCTACTGAAGCATGCAGGGCTGTCTGGTCTTTTATTAATGCACTGGATATATACTTTATGAAAAAGAGTTCCCCTTTGTTTCCCATAAACGCTTTGTGGAATCATTCGTTGAATAGGAAGCAAATTATGGATCATGGGCAAAGTCCCTTGGCTGTTACAGATACAGCCCAAATTGTTGATGCAGTAACGAGAGCATACTTGAGATCTAAAGCTGTACAAGTTGCTGTTTACTATTGTTTTCACCAGCGTATTGAGTCTGCCATGAATTGTAGTCTCCAGGTACTTTGTTCATGTTCTAATAGAACTTATTTGCAAATGGCAATTGTAGATAATAGGTCAACAGTAATTGATTTTTGTATTGCTTTTTTTCTCAGCTTTTGTCAAGGTGCTGCATACACAGCGGCACTGTTGCAGCTCTCCTTTGTGGTCTACCTACTACCCTTCCGGTGACTACTCTTGTTAGTGGTGGTGGTGATGGTACTATTATTTCAGAGATATTTTCTGTTTTGTCGTTATGTATTAACTCTGCTAACAAAGATGCACAGAGTGGGGAACCGAATAATGTTCAGTGTAAATTATCATATCCCTCTGCTTTGGTTCGTCATTCATGTCTCACTCTTGCAATAATTGCACAATGCTTGAAGTCAACTGGACGAAATTCAGCAATTTTTATGCTGACTACCTCACATAAGAAGCAGTTTGCTAGACTATCATGTCTAGCCCATCATATGTCTTCAGACGACAAGACAAAAGCTTCTCAAACTGCATCAGCATTTTTGGCTCTGGCGTCCATTTTATTTCTTGAATCTGGGGCTTCAGTTGAGTCTCAAATAGCTGACATTGCTATGCCTTTAATCCCTCGAACTTTTGCTCTGTGTGACCATCTTAAAATTTCATCTTGCAAAAAGAATGACAATGAATTGGATCCTGACTACCTAAGTGGGAAGCTTTCATATTGGCAAGGGGTAAGAGATGGATTTGTTGGTCTATTAGATTCCAGACTGAAATGGGGAGGACCATTAGCTGTTCAGCAGTTTTGTGCAAGTGGTATCCCTCTTCTTCTTATTGGCTTATTAGGCATTGATGTTTTAAACGAGGCACATGGAAATGAGTGCCTGAATGATAGAGTTGGATTATCTCCAGTTGGGGTTGTATGGACTATTTCTTCGATCTCTCACTGTCTTTCAGGCAGTGCTTTGACTTTTCGCCATATTTTAATTAGAATTGAACACATTAAGCTCATCACCAGCTTGATATGTGATGTTCATATTAAGTTAGTAAAAGGTTGGATTGGACCTGGTGGAGGACGAGCAGGAGTAAGAGAACTAATAAATGCAGTAGTAGATCTCTTAGCATTTCCTTTTGTTGTGCTGCAAAATGCCCCTGGCCTGCCATCATCAGCCACTGCTTCTGTGAACAGTGGGTTTCTACTCAACATTGGTTCACCTGGTCAGAGAGTCTGCTTGGAGGACAAGGATATGGTTAAGGCCATACAAGAAGACATGAACAAATACATTAAGATCCTTGTGGAGGTAAATTTATCTTAATACTTTAACTCATAAGCTGAATTTCTTTTAGTGACTGTTTGAAGTAATAGATATTCATTTCTAGTCAAATGCTTGGAAAATATTAACTGCTTTTAAATTTTCAGGTGGGTGTGCCTGTTATTATCCTTCGATGCCTAGATCATATGGAGTTGGCTGACTTGGGCAGACCTGTTGCCTTCCTTGCCAAAATGGTATTCCACCGGCCTTTAGCAATTCAACTTGTGAGTAAAGGACTTTTGGAACCAAACAGGATGAGAAGGTTATTTGATTGTTCCGGCCCAAAAGAAGTTACACTGGACACACTAATGATAGTTTCTGATCTTGCTCGCATGGACAAGGTTAGTTTTTGTTCCTCATAAGTTCTTTTATCAACTACAAAATGCTGGTCCCTTGTTGCCTTGTTTTTATTTGGTTTATTGTATGGCAAAGTAAATGTAGTTAAGTACAGAAAAAGTGAAAGATATAGATATATGATTGCATGCTGTTGAATTTGTAAGTAAACTATGAGAAGTTTTATTTTTGTTGCCTCTAATTTGTCGTTCTCAATTGTAATCTCAAAGGATATATTTCTTAAGTATTTTTTTGTTATCGAAAATTTGGTTTAGTGTCAGAGCCTACTTACTTGGGTTTCGTTATCCTTTTGAAGAAAGACTTTTTGTTCTCCCTATTCAATGTCTCAGGTTATGCTTTTTGTTTTTTATGTGTATAGTCTATTCATCTCTCTTTGCTTAATTGCTTTAGGATGTCCCTTGTTGATACTTCACAAATTTATTATTACTTTCTCTTTGTGGTGTCCAGAGATTCTATGAGTGTATCCAAGGTGCTTCTATTTTGGAGTTCTTAAAAGATTTTCTTTCACATGAAGATCCCAATTTCCGTGCCAAAGCTTGTTGTGCTCTTGGAAATATGTGTCGTCATAGCGCCTATTTTTACAGTTCATTTGTAAGTATCATGAATAATAAGTAATATAGTATTGGTTTTTCTGTAGTCATAATGGACACAAAAGAAAAACTTGTTTTCTATCCAAACAGAGAAAGTAATATTATTCTGTTTGATCAACACAAATTTCTGAATTTGTTATCATAAGAATAGTACTTTTCCAGATAATATATTGAATTGGAATTTCTAGGCAAGGCACCAAATTGTTGGCCTCCTGATCGATAGGTGCTCTGATCCTGACAAAAGGACACGAAAGTTTGCTTGCTTTGCAGTAAGTTTTTATCAATATCTCCAGCAGTTATAATGCTCATGTTTTACGCATTTATTTTATTTGAGGTGAAGTATTTTGACTTTACAATAATCTTGTGCTACATAAATTAAATTTACAATATAAGTAGACGTAGATCTGCGGTTTGTGCCAACCAATCGTAGATTGTGTTAAGCTGATTGTAGATCGTGGTAATAATGTAAAGTCTATTTTAGTTAAGCCATTTGTAGAATGTGGATTATGTTAATGTTAATAGATGATTATTTTTGTTAAAGTTACATAATATCTTAAAACCTATTTTAAACATTTAAGATTTAATTATTTTAAAACAAAATATGTTAAATTACAAACACAATTAAGATATTATGTTAATAAAATTAAAGAATATAATAAATTTGCACAAATTTATCAAAACTTTGGAATCTAATATGACTTCAAGCAATAGCCAATATGAATTTGTTAATAATTATCACTTATGAAAGATAATACTTTTCTAAACTAAGAGTTTGAACATTTATAAAAGATAATACTTTTATATCTTCCTCCCATTCGAGGCGTTAATGGTTGATACTCCTAAGAAATCAATGATTTTTTGCCATAAAAGAGTATATTTTTTGTTTGAATTTATCTTTACCTATTTCCATTTCAGATATTTAATAGTTCCTGTCAATAAAATCAATTTGAAACAGTTGTTCGTGGCATAAAATTATACTTGTTTTTAGAGCAGATTTCAAATCTTTCCATGTTTCTTACCAAAATTTGGTGCACCCTTTTTTTTTCTTTTTTAACATTCCTTTTGATTTGCTTTCTGCAACCTGAAAACAGATTGGAAATGCGGCTTACCACGATGATACATTGTATGAAGAGCTGAGAAGATCTATTCCTCAGTTGGCTAATGTACTGCAGATGGCAGAGGACGATAAGACTAAGGTAAATGCAGCAGGTGCACTCAGCAATTTGGTTCGACACTCTGACAAGCTTTGTGAAGAAATAGTGTCCAAAGGAGCGATTCAGGTGAAGTGCTTGCTGCAGTTTATTACTGTTTCTAAATTTTTGTGATATGAATTAAGGAGCGATTCATCTTTGGCTTAATTCATAAACCTGGAAATGCACCACAGAAAATAAAGTAGTTTTCTCTTTTTGGGTCTTGAGAAATAAACTATGTGTATATTTTTTGTAAAAAATGGTATAAAAAACTCGAAAAAGATGCATTTGCAAATTCCAATTTTTAACTCCATTTCTGGCATCTAGAATTGAGCATGGAATTCTGAATTTCAATTCCTATCCCATGCGCCATTTCTTTCAAACAAAAGTATTAAGAAATGAGCTTTATTGATCTGCATTCAAGTGCTATTATTATGTCTACTATTTTCATTAAAATGATTAGCATCTTGATGCATTTATCATTCATAATTTTATGTGTAAAATGTCTCTTACGGTTTTTAATCTGGGCAGTCTATTCGAAGTCTTAAACAGTCACCGGAACCAAACATTGGCAAATATGCTAACATGATCATTGACAAAGTTGCCGAATCATGACATTCATAGTCTAGATGGCATTTGGCAATGCATTGAAGTTATTGAGTAGTTCTATCTTAAACACGTAAGGGCAACACTGAAGAGATTTTCTCGTCATATGATGGAGAGAGGTCAAAGGATGTCAATCAAGTTAGATGATGATGCTCGTACATTATTTAGTTTCAGGGATCCCCTAGATCATTGTATATAATATGATCATTTGCTGATGATTTTTACATCATGAAAAATACATCTACTTATAGATATTATATATATCCCCTTCTCTGCAAACCCAACACACACACACACTGACACACCAAAAAAACAAAAAAATGATCTACAATGTATTTTTATCCAACCTATTGTCGATTTTTTGTTTAGGTATTTGTGCACTAATCATTTAGATGGCAAAGTAGTTAAGGAAGACGGATTCATGGCTATTTCTTTATTATCTATCTATCTATGGTCATGGTGACTTTAACCATCACCACAAAAAGTTAGTTCATGGCGGGTGAGTCGAAAGTCTTATAAGGCATCTATTTTAGCAGGTGTTGGTCCCTTGATATTGGATTTTTTTAGGTATTGATCTCACGAGACTTATAACGTAGCATCCTCTCGGTAGTAGTGTTTGTTTTGAGGTATTGTGACAGAAATTGGAAGACTGAGATTCAGTATCATGTTTGATTGTTTGTTGATTTAGAGACTGGTATTAAAATTTTTGTCTCTGTCTTTAAAATTTAAGTATTTCAGTACCTCCAAAAAGTAGGGACACAGAGACTGAAATTTTTAGAGACAGAGACTGAAATTTTAATAATATTTTATACTTAAAATATTTTCATTTCAATTAATTAATTTCAATTTTATTCTTTGTGCAAATTAAATTAGAGCTTTTTTTTGTTTCAATTTCTGTCTCCTATTTTATACCAAACAAAATATTAAGATTTATTTCTGTCTCTGAACTAACAAACACAATACTGAGTCTCAATCTTTCAGTCTCTGTCTCAGTACCTCAAAACAAACGAGAGACGACATACTTGTTGGGAATGGATTCTCTCAATTGTTAAAAAAAATTAAGGATGTAAAGTGTGATTTCTAATTTTTCATTGCTCTCTTATATTTATTTTTGGTCACACTTACAAAATTAATGGTGTGAAATCACACTTTACCTCCTCAATTGTTAAAAAAAAATTTGAGAGGATCCATTTTCTAATCGCCCCATTTGTGACACTTCATTGAGTGATATTTTACTCGGTCTTTTGCTGGTCAAAACTCCTGGGTAATCCTTTCCAGATGGTTGACTCTCAATGAGGGTACCAATGTAATGTGCTACAAGATCTTGGAAGAACCGTTACCACAAAAGTTAGCTCTTTATAAGGCACTATTTTAAGTGTTGGGATTTTGTTAAGAGACTCTTTTTTAGGTATTAGTTTCACTAGACTCATAACATAACCGACGAGCGAAATATATAGATTTATTGCTAATTAGAGTGAGATCTGCGTGATGCATGGAAAGGTAAATTAATTATACTATATAATATATTTTAATAAGTGTTATATTATTTAGAGATTGATTAAATAATATATAAACTAATATTAAATTTGAATTATTTATATTAAAACTATTTTATAGAATATTTATTTAATATTTTCTATATAATTCCATATAATTATTCAACTAAAAGTAATATAAATTAAAATATAATTTATTAGTTTAAAAAATTAAATTCATTTATTTTTTAAAAAGACATAAGCTTTTTATATTAGAGTTGTATAAAACTATATTTTTATTTATTACTTCTATTTAATATAAACAACAACATCAACAACAAAGCCTTGTCCCACTAAGTGGGTCAGCTACATGAATCAAACAACGTTATTGTGCTCTGTCATATGTCATGTCTACAGAGAGACCGTTTACATGTATATCTCGTTGGACCACCTCATGGATGGTCTTCTTAGGTCTTCCTCTGTCTTTCTTCCCTTATCCATTTTCCATCTCATCCACCCTCCTGACTGGATGTTCTATCGGTCTTCTTCTCACATGTCCAAATCACCTGAGACGTGATTCAACCATCTTTTCCACAATAGGTGCTACTCCAACTCTCTTCCTTATATCTTCGTTCCTTATTTTATTCAATCGTGTATGACCACTCATCCATCTCATTATCTCAACATCTTCATCTCCGCCACACTCAACTTATGTTCGTGCTCCCCTTTAGCCGCCCAACAATCCGTACCATAAAGCATAGTTGGTCGTATAGCGGTGCGATAGAATTTACCTTTAAGTTTTAAAGGCACTTTTTTATCGTATATAAAATCAGAATGCACTCCGCCATTTTGACCAACCTGCTTGGATCCTATGTTTTACATCCTGTTCAATCTCTCTATTATCTTGTATGATGCACCCAAGATACTTAAAACTTTTAACTTTTTCACCTCTATATTAGGGTTTTTCCTTCTCAGACTGAACTTACATTCCATATATTCCGTCTTGCTACGACTTATACGCAGACCATACACTTCTAGAGCTTCTCTCCATAACTCCACCTTCTTATTTAGGTCTTTCCTTGACTCTCCCATAAGGACGATATCATCGGCAAAGAGCAGGCACCATGGCACAGGCTCTTGGATGTGCTCTGTGAGTACTTCCAAGACTAACGTGAAAAGGTATGAACTTAAGGATGATCCCTGGTGTAATCCTATACTAATAGAAAATTCCTCTGTCACACCACCTTGAGTCTTCACACTAGTTGTGGCCCCATCGTACATGTCTTTAATAACACGAATATATGCGATCCTTACTCTCCTCTTTTCTAAAACCTTCCATAAGACCTCCCTTGGTATCCTATCAAACGCTTTTTCCAAATTAATAAACACCATATGTAGATCCCTTTTATTACTACGATACATCTCCATCATTCTTCTTAATAGGTATATCGCTTCAGTGGTAGATCTGCCTGGCATAAATCTAAATTGGTTCTCTGTTACTTGTGTCTCTTTTCTCAATCTCCGCTCTATCACTCTTTTCCATAACTTCATGGTATGACTCATAAGTTTGAAAAATTGAACTTAATTTAATATAAATTAAAATATAATTTATTAGTTTAAAGAATTGAATTTATTTATTTTTAAAAAGATATAGGTCTTATATATTAAAGTTGTACAAAATTACATCTTTATTTGTTGCTTCTATTTGTTTTAGTTGTCCTATTTTATCTTTTTATATGGTGTTATTTGCCTTGCAAGTAATAAAAAAATTGAAAAAATTTAATAAGAATGAAAAATACCAAAAATATAATATATTAATTTTATAATTATGATATATTTGAATATATTTAGTAAGAAGATGTGTCAAATTTGAATTTATTTTTGTTTAGAAAAATAAATAAGAATAAAAAATATAAAAAATATAATATAAAATTATGAATTAATTTTATAATCAATATATATTTAAATGTATTTAGTAAGAAAATATCAGATTTAAACTTATTTGGAAGTTGGAAGAGTAAGATAAGATAGATATACTATTAACATGTATAAGTTGTAGAATTTTAATATTGTAACTAAATTTTTATAATTATTATTATTATGACTCTTTTTAATGTATATTTATTGTATTTAATTAGTATTTTATATTTTAATAAATAATAATAAATACGAGTTTTTTCTTTTAATTTTTCTAAAAATTTTTACTACACTTCATTCTGGGATGGTAGTGCATTCTCCATTACATTACCCTCTTTAACTACATTTCATGAATTCTTGAGACTTGTAAGAGCCTTGTAGGTAGCCATCCTTATGATGCTATGAGTGGAAGTGTTGTACCAGTACTGTGCCCATGGCAACATAGCAACCGAATCTGTGGATTGTCATAGCTAAACTTGTTCCTTGGGCCTTAAATAACTGCTTCCAAAAGCTGTTAATAATTAATAAATACCCTATCCCTATCTGACACTATAGATTTAGTAATGCCATGAAGTTTTCCCACATTCTGGATAGCTACTAAAACCATGCTTCATGGTAAGGATGAAAATAGGGCAAGTTAAGATATATTGTTTTTACCTTTTAAATATCGCTTTGTATTTTTAATATGGGGGATTGGAGGTAGAAGGTGGTGGTTTTAAATAAGGTGAAAATTTTGTGTCTTTTTGATTTATATGGATACTATAAATTCGAAAGTCAGATTTGTGGTGTTTTAATTTTTTTTTATAACCACAAATTTGAGGGTTATATTTGTGATTTTAATTTTTTTTTTAAAAAAATACAAATCTGATGGTTAGATTTGAGTTTTTATTTTAAATTTTTTTCAATAATAAATCTGACCCTCAAATTTGTAACTCTGTGGAATCTGACCCTCAGATTTCTCTATTCTCCAAATTTGAGGGTCCGATTTATTACTCAAAATTAAAAAAAAAAATCTATATACAAGAAAAGCACACCAATGATCCATGATGATGAATTACACACAATTTTTTTCATATAAAAAAAATTAACCTTTAAATATTAGTGAAGAGATGTATTTTAAATTTTAAATTTTAAATTATTTTATATATTTTGTTTTTGATATTGGAATAGTAATGTTATTTTTTTAAAATGTGGACTGATAGAATATTATTCTCAAATGTAAAACTATTTAATTAGAAGAGTAAAAATCAGACCATTCAATTTGTAAAATAGAAATTAGACTGTTCAATTTGTGACAGATACAAAAATCAGACCGTTCAATTTATAAAAAATATAAAAATCAAACAAAAAAATTTGAATTCAATTTGTATATATTTTACACTTTTAAAAAATATAAAAAATTATAATATTAAGATATACCACCACTTTTATTTTTATACTAAGAAAAAGCACCTCTTATTTATATGAGACTAAATTAATCGATACAATTTAATGATGATTCACCAATAAACTAATAGTCTGGCCAATTAAAAATAAACTACACAAACGCGCATCATCATTACGAAATCTCGCCGTTGGATCTTGGAACGAATGGTAGGGATTGATCTACATGACGTGTCAATTAAAAAGAAAAGTTTGAGGCTCTCTGAAGTGTGAAGTATAGTTCTGCACTCCTGCTTATTAAGAAGCACAAGAAGAAGGAGGGGGAAACTCTAAAGTGCCTTGTTAGTTGTTTCTTTCTTCACGTTTTCCCAATGGACCGAATATGCCTCACTCTCCTGCTCTTCGTGGCGGTGGCGATGTGCCGCGCAGACACCAACAACAGTTCCGGCGGCCATTTATTGCCCACTGATGCGGTGGATTCTGTTTTAGTTCCGCCTGAAAACTCCGACGGCGGCTTTTCTTCACTGGACAGCATGTTAAACTGGGCTATAAGTATGTCAACTTATTTTTTTATTTTGCTTTTCATATTTATGTAAAATCACCAATGCTTCGCTTTTGAGTAACTTTTTGAGAGAAAATATCCAGTTTAATCCATGAAGTTACACTCGAATCGAATCTCAATCTAGTTCTTGAAATTTCAATTGCCTCAATTTAGTTCCTAAATTTTTTAAATTTTAATCACATTAGTTCTTGTGGTGATTTCTGTCACGGAGTTAATTGAAAAATTTTGAGACTAAATTCAGGCAATTGAAACTTCAAGCACTGAGGCTCGAGTGTAACTTCAGGACCACTTCAGGACCAAACTGAATATTTCTTTTTGGTCAATTTGAATGTTTTTTTTTAATTAGAAAAGAATCTCAACATGAAAAGTTGGAGGTGAATGTTTAATGCTGTAAACGATTTTTCTTTGTTATTTTGGCAAATTAGGTAATTCGGATCCCGAAAAATTAAAGGAATCTGCGCAAGCTCAGCAACGGCTCTCACCAAGCGAGCTCCAGAAACGCCAAATGGAAATCAAGGTTGGGGATGTTTGATGTCTCAATCCATTCGAACATTAATTGCACTTATTTTTGTGATATCTGGTGTTTGTTGTTTCTTTGTATTGTGATACATACTTTTTGGCTGTTAAAACAGGAGATTATGGAGAAAACAAAGATGCCTTCGGACGGGGAACTAATGAAAATTGCTATAAGTGACTTGAATAACAAGTCAGCGTCATTGGAAGATAGGTACCGTGCTTTACAGGAGCTCTTAGAGCTCGTGGAGCCAATAGATAATGCAAACGGTATGTGTTTTGTGTTAGGGTAAAGTATTTTTTTTCTCTAACATGTTTAATTTGATTTAGTTTTGTTTTGAACGAATTCGATTCATTCAATTTTGTCCATAACGTTTTCGATTTATGTCAAAATTATCCATGGATGTTTTCGATTAGTTCCCTAATGTTTTTGATGGAGTTAACATTCATGTGTAATTTTGACACAAATCGAAAATGTTAAGGACGAAATAAAATCAAGTTAAACGATAGGGGTATTTTTGAAAAATTTCTCAAACGTTAGGGAGAACAAGCATGCTTTACCTTTTGTGTTATTGTCTATGTTTTCATAACCCTGAGGTGTACCCCGATTACATTAACTTCCCTGTGGTTAGTGTCTCAGAGATACAAATACAAAGACAACGGATATAGAAAGTTGTATGTAGGAGAGTGAGAGATTGTGAGATTGAATACAGTGTGCATCTTAGAAGGAAGTTCATTAGTGTCTCTACCTTAGATAATGAAAAATTAAAAACCATTTTTGCTGCTTGAAGTGTTTATTCCCAGAACAGTATCCATAACTTCATGTCAATTCTGGTAGAATTGGCTGCTATTATAGTCATAAATAAAGTAATTTTATTTGATGTTTGCGTTTAGGCCAAATTACAATCACCTCTCTTGAGGTTTCTAGAAATTCAACTGGACTTCCCCTTGCGAGAGAGAGTTTTTATTTTCTAAAAGTCCTCGAGAATTACTCACAACCATTGGAGTAGGAACTTCAAAAACAAATTGAAAAGAGAATCAAATACTGAATACTTTTGGAGAAATGAAGGAAATAAGTGTGGGAGTTTGAGACATTAGTGGATCCCTCTGTTATATATAATGCGTTAGAACAAATAATAGGTTCCAATCTTCCATTGTTTTGCACAATGCATTTAATACAACATATCTTCATCTGATTTTCTTTCCACAAGTCTTCATTTTTTTATTCTATATGTAATTGATTTGTGTGATGTTGCTTATAGGTGAATCCATTATGGGTAAGGATATAAACTGGCATATTCGCCTACCACTTATAGCACTAAAGAAGAAACCTAGACATAACTTCAAAGATTGCCACAATACAAAATTATTTCTTTTTTTGTTTAATAATATTTCTTTTGTTATAGAAAAGTAGTGTATTTCTTATAGAGATTTATGCATCTCTCAGATTTGCACAAACTTGGGGGACTTGTCGTGATTACACAGGAACTTAATCACTCTGATCCAGGCATAAGGACAATTGCTGCATGGATCCTCGGGAAAGCTAGTCAAAATAACCCAATTGTGCAGCAGCAGGTATGCTTTTCCTCTGATGATGCATTCAGTATTTGGAAGTGCATTGGTTTCTAGAGAATGATTGAAGCTAAGCAATATAAATTAACATTCTAAAATGTCAACTTAGGTCTTGGAACTCCAAGTACTCTCTAAGCTGATGAAAATGGTAAAGTCTGATTCTGTAGAAGAAGCCAATAAGGCACTATATGCAGTTTCAGCATTAATTCGGAATAATGCTGCAAGTCAGGAGAAGTTCTATGCTGAAGCTGGAGGTTGGATGCTTCACGTAAGCAGAAATTTTTTATGATAATTTGATGTTGACGTTTACAGTTTCGGTAACTGAGGCTGGTTTATCTATAGGATATTTTGAGGAATGCTAATCTTGATATCAGACTACGGAAGAAGGCTGTGCTCCTATTGGCCGATCTAGCAGCGTATCAACTAGAGAATGTAGACAGAGATGGACCACCTTTTTTCAATGACCGGGATCTGTTGAAGTCGGTAGTTGATTTAACTGCATCACCTGATCTTGATCTCCAGGAGAAGGTGATTATTGACATGGCATCTCATATTATCCTTTTAATTGTTGGAAATCTGCTTTTGTGTTGCGTGACTATGATGCTATTGGAAAATGCAATCCTTCATTTAACATTTTAAGATTATTTCATACTGGACTAGTCATTTAGGCTTAGTTTGGTAAAGTTTTTATTTTTCAAAAGTACCTTATAAAAGCTAACTTTTAAAAGCTAGCTTTTCAAAAGTCGTAGCATTTATGTTTGATAAATTAAATTAAAAATGACTTTTAATAAGCACAAGCAACAAGTGTTTTTGGCAAAATAGTTTTTAAAATTTAAAAATACTATAATAGACATTAATGTAATAATTAAATTTAGATATTAGTTAATGTATAATGTTATATTAGACTTTTTAATTTTGATAAACACAAGTTAACTTTGAAAAGCTCTTCTTTAGATGCTTTCAAAAGTATCCTAGCTTTTAAAAGCTGCAAGCACAAGCATCTCTTCGAAAAGCTTTAGCAAACCAAACCTTTAGTCTAGTCACATGCTTATTCCGTTAGGTTTCCATGGATTGACCTTGGGGGTTGTGCTTACCTTCTTTAAATATCTTGTCTGAAAAAAGGAGCCCATTTTGGGGTTCATGTTGAGCTTTCTTGATTTGACTTTGTGGCATTGCTTCTGCCATGTGTTAAACAGGCTCTTGTAGCGATTAAAAGTTTTCTGCAACTAAGGATCACTGAAGCTCTCGTTTTCAGAGATTTTTGTGCTTTGGGCAATGCACTGAATAGGATGAAGCAATCGTTGCATGATTTGATGGCAGACGAGTATCAGAGAGACTATGTGATGGATGTGGAAACCCTTCGCATTGAAGTGGAACAAATTTTCCATAAAAAACTCGTAAAGCAGTGATAGAGTTCACAATCCTGTGTGATCATAATGACGCATAATTATTCAGTTTCTAGGTTTGTATCATTATTTAATGTTTTTTTATACCTTTTTTTCCTTTAGTTTTCTCACAATTTTGATGTATCATATTACAGGGATTAATAACTTAACATCAATCTTATAGTTGTGTATACCAAAAAGGAAAAAGAATCTATGAACGAGACAATCCAGAGTTGAGAGTTGTTATCGACAATTGTTCATTTTACTATCTTATTCTATGTTATCGACAAATGTTAATGAGATTTTGATTTTAACAAATCATTCCTTTGAAGTTCAACATAGGTAGTTGTTGATCTGCTCATTAGTAAGATTGTAATTAACAAAGAGGCAACAATATATTGAGATCAAATTGGATTTATTACACAGCTTTTAAAGGGATGAATGTACCTGGGCATAAACATACATATCTCAATGGCTTATGTACTATGTACATTGCTTGAAATTAATGATGAAAATGTTAACCTCACCACCCTTTCTACTCTGTTCAGACTAATAAAATTTTAAGATGTACAAATTCCTCCTAGTTTTTACTGATGTGTTTCAAGAATTCCCGTGTATTCTGAACTTACCCAAATTGTTTACATGGTCAAATGTTCGGTGTCGTATCATCCTATCTTCCGGACATGAGATTCACAAGATTTTGGTTTTCATAGAAGGAGCCAACATCCCAATCATCAGTAGTTGAAGAAAGTGTCATTAAGGCAACAACAATGGATCTCATACTCGGACGCAGTTGGGGATTGTCCTGTGTACAAGCTTTCGCTAGATGCGCCATCTGGAAGCCAAATAAGTCATGGTAGATTGAGGACTTGAAATCATTACAAAATAAATAAATGCTTAAACAGTCGAATCAAACAAATATTCTCACTTTGCGAACTGAATCAATAGGGTAGTTTTCCCCAAGCCTTGGATCCACTAGTTTACAAAGATCTTCTGTAGGATCAGGCTGACTAAGAACTCCTTCAAACTGCATTATAAAAAGAATTTTAATATATTTTACTGTGATTAGGCAGTTACTCATTGCAGAAAATAATGAAAAGGACTAAGAAGGCATGTGGTTCATGAAAATTTTCAAATTCGTGGGAATGGTAAAATCATTCCGATGTAAGGTTTTTAGTGTAAAATTTCCAGGAATGAAGCATTCTTCTAACCACACCCCTTAATTGTAAAATTTGAGTGAAGAAATTATGATCACCAAAGCCACAAGGCCCTTTGAGTCAGCAACAGATTCGCTTGTCTTGACGATAGCTTCCTTAGCTGAAATAAGTTCAAAAAGAACTACTCCAAAAGCATACACATCTACTTTGGGTGATACATCTCCATATTGAGCATACCTTCAAACATAACAGTGGTAATTACTTAACTGAATTCCAATGAAATCAATGATTTCAACCTCAAATAAATGCACTTGGCAAACAGATTTGATTAAAAGATCTAGCATGACTAACAACACTCGTACTGAAAGAGCGTAAGTTATCATACTCTGGAGGCATGTATCCAAAAGTTCCGACAAGACGACCAGTAGGAAGTGATGAGCTTCCAACTTCCGTCAGTTTAGTCAATCCGAAATCGGCAACCTACAAAGATGAATATCTTATGAGTATCTATGATAAGGATCCAAGTAATAGAAATTAAGATAAGATCTGAAAACTTATTGAACCTTTCCGCGGTAGTTTTTATCTATTAATATATTTGCTGACTTTATGTCGCGATGAATATATACAGGCACTGTATGCTCATGAATATATTCAAGACCTCTGGCAGAATCCAATGCAATTTGAACACGGGTAGCCCATGGCAATGGCTCTCTTCCTGGCAATATTATCGCTTCAGCATTAACTCAACAATTAGAAATACAGTATTTGTAAATAAAAATCACATGAGCTGATCTAACCAGAACCGCGGAGATGCTGACTCAAGTTTCCATTCTCAATGTACTCATAGACAAGGAAAAGCGAACCCTCGATACTATATCCAATCAACCGCACCTGGATGGTAATGAAGAGTTTCAGAGACACACCCCAAAAGAGTTTGAGACTTTATAATACAAAACACATCTCCATTGAATCCTTGTGCAGACTTACATACACTAAATACACTAAATATCGAAGAGGAGTGACAAACGATGTCAAGAAGTTCTCCCGACAACATATTTTAAGAACAATATACTTAGAAGGTTTTGTAAACAGAAGCAAGCAGTTTATGCCTAAATGTTGGTGAAATGGAAAGCAAACGAACCAGTGGAAGGTCAAATGGAACTGAATTCCTCAAAAGAAAGCCAAAGACAGCAAACTGGAAAAGATTGGAACTACCACAAACAAATTGGGGAACTGGAACTGCTGAAAAGAAACCCAACTAGAGTGCAGGACAGACAGGAATGCTAAAATGTAGTAGAATATATGAATGACAAAAAATAGGCAGAAAACATGAAAATGCAATTGCCAACTTCAAGGGAAACACAAAATCAAAATTTGTGTTACCAATCATGATTTATAGGCAAAAGGGGTCCATAAGATCCAAAATCCTATAAACAAGTACCAGTATCATCCCAGATATCCTGGAAACAAGGTCAGAGAGCTTCCAACCACCAGAACAGATGTTGGAAGACAAATTGGAAATGGAAGTAAATTGAACTTGCGCGGAAAATTAAACAGCTTCTGAGAGGTACTGATATGTGTCACTATTAAAGAAACCGAGAAGAGCTCCAATTACCAGGGTAAAAGCATATTTAATGAAAGGAAAGAAAAAAGAGATGCAGACTGCAGGCTCCCAACTCTCCTATGACTGAATCCCCCTTTTTCCTTGCACCTTATGCTTCCTATCTTAAACTTCGTGTATCTTTCATAATTCACTTGCACTCCCGTGTAAGGGGCATATCAGTTTTTGGGATAGTTTCAATAACAAAAAATAAATAAAGACAGCCCGGTGCACAAGTATCCCGCATTAACGCAGGGTTGGAGGAAGAGCCGCACCCAAAGGGTGATTTGTATACAGCCTAACTTGATAATTATATCAATGGCTGTTTCTATGGCTTGAACCCTTGACCTTGACGTCACACAGAGACAACTCAACCGTTGCTCCAAGGCTCCCCTTCGATGGTTTCAATAAGAAACAGAAACAAAAAAGAGTAAATGGTCAAATTCATCCCTAAAAGATCACTCGGTCTACAAATTGGTCCCTGAGTTTTTTTTAATCAAGTTCATCTTTCAAAGATTTTAAGTTGGTCATATTAGTCCTTCCATCACTCCTGTTGTTGAGAGCGTCAGAATTTGCTGATACGACATGTTAAATGACATCATAGCGCACACCTAAAAATCTTAATAGGCTGCTAAGATGATAAGTTTATGAAATTAGATCAAATCAATTCCAAATTGTGGAATTTCAATGCCTCAAGGTCCCCCTCAATTCAGGATTGATTTAATCTAATTTCATAAACTTGTCATATTAATAGTCAATTAGGATTGTCAGATGTGTGCTGTGGTCAGTGTGGAGTCACTTAATGTGCTACATCGGCAAATTTTGACGCAATAGATAGCATTCACCAGTAACAATATTCAGTTAGTTACTTGTATAATATAACAATTATGGATGGTGCTCTAATCTAATTACTAAACACATATTCTAGAGGAAAAAAGTCTATGCAAAGATATTACTAGATCTCATCACTGACATTATTAAAACTATTCTGATGTCACCTGCATGGTACACAATTCAGAAACACAATACTTAAAATTTTGAAGCATTTAATACCAGGTTTAGATGATGAACACGTGTCAGGACTTTCAATTCTGCAAGAAATTCTTTTGATGCTTGCATATCCATCTTCTTGATTGCAGCTTTCTGCAGGCACAGAATATTGGCTGTTATAATGAGAATAAGGATTCTATATATAAAGAACACTAGGGAATGGTTCTTAAGAACCAAAAATACTTTGATCCTTGTAAAACATTACCAAGCATTGTAAGGCATTGATACAGAATTTATAGTCATGATGCATGATTATGAATTTCTAGACTCATGATACATCCGTTAATTTAATTAATTTAATAACTAGCTCTAGGAAATAAGGTCCTGCACTAATTAAGAATTACTTCCTTTTAAAAAGGCACTAGGAACCAACGTTTAATTAAGTTACAACTCTTGATTTATCCCAATGTTACTTCACAAGAACTGGTTTGCAAGTTACAATAAGACCACGACATCTTTTCATCCACTTTCTGCCATAATTCGAGGATATCTATCTTCTTCATAAATCAATCTTTCTATCAGTTAATAGTAAATTCTATCATCCATTTTCTTTTGACTAGCAAGGAGCAACTACTCTAAAACAAAATCCTTCATTCATCAAATATGACAACCTCCGCAAACAAAAACAGTAAATAGCAGGTTGAAACTTCCTTAAAATTGCTTCGATAAGATGAATGTGAATACTAACCTCTCCCCTCAGCTCTGCATAGTAGACAGCACCAAAACCACCTTGACCAATTTTATTAGCCAAATTGAAGTTATTCGTGGCAGTTGCTAATTCTTCATATGAAAACTCGACTGATTTGTCCACTGTTATGCCTGTGATGGTACCAGGCCCAGCAGGCCCTGCAGCTTCATAAGCAGCACTACGCGAGGTTTCATCTAAGAAAGACAAGCACCACATCACAAACTTTAGTTATGAGGGAAAGGAAGTGAATGTTGTAGAAGGTTCCAACTGTTGATGTTTCATTGAAGATTATTAGGGGAATTATTTGAAGATTGAAGCCTCACTTTCAGGATAAATATCTTGACATTAGTGTACAAATTAGTGTAGATTATTTCCTATTTAGTTTAGCTGCTATTGCAGGAAAGCAGATTCTCTGCTATCTATATTATGAGGAATATTTCCCCCCTAATTCTATGAATAGTTTAACAATCCTGCTACGTTACCAACAACATTTCTGCCAACATCTGCCAACTCTTATTTATAACTGTGTTTAATAGAAGTGTCTTTGTGGATGTGTCTAATAAAAATGTTTTTTTTATGGCTGTGTTTAATAGAAGTGTCTTTATAGATATATTTTTTGGATGTGTTTCTTTATATGTGTTTAAAATATAATAATTAATCATTGTTGGCAATAAGTTGGCAGATAATATGTTGGTACCCTATACTTTTCCATAGTTTAATGTACAGCTGTACCCTCTGGACTATTTATTTGGCCACTGTTCTACTATCTGAAATATACAAGACACAATTTTTACACCAACAAGGGCAACACAAAAAGGTTAGCAGAGAAATAATTGTTGTGGCAAATAATTTGAGTTACAACAAAATATGAGAGCAGGAACAAATATAGAAAGTTGGAATGACACCTAAAGAAACGCTTATAGAGACTTAGCAAATGTGGCTTCATGATGTCAAATGGAAGGTATATTGCTAAATATGGTAGAGCGAGATCAAAAAAATATAAACTGTAGGAGGGCCATTAAAACAAGGCTGATCTAAACAGATTCAAAACGAAACCAATTCAAACAAGAATAGCACACATCTCATTCAATGTATGCAAAAGATAACATTAAATGGAATCTGAAATCTAGATTCTTTGCCTAAGATTTTTTGTTTAGTGTCACAAATAATTTTCTAGTAACAAAGTTAACACACTAAGCTAGAACATATTCTATGTAAAAGACAATGATAACAGCTTTAAATAGTTTATACTTTCAACATTTTAGATTTCATTTAGATCAGGGACATCTGAGCTACAATTGAAAGGATGAATGAGGTTATTTTGGTTAGATATATTTTAGTAAATGTGAATGAGGTTTATTTAGTTATTAATTTCAATGATTAACTTTTTCAAGTCAAGTATACGTTTCAGCACTGTATCATTCATCAGCATCTTATGTTAGTGGAAAGAACGTGTTTGAAAGAATATAAGTAGAGATAAACATACCTTTACCATCTTGTCTGAACATTGGTTTGGAGTCTTGTGAGAGCAATTCTTCCCTCTGCATCTTTTTTTTCCTGAAATATCCAAAATATATACCAACAGCCACTAATAGAAGACCAGCTACTATACCAATGGCTATGCCGGCAATAGCCCCAGCAGCAAGACCTGCTTATATAGTATCAAATTATGAGCTTAAAGTAGCATTACCAGCAGCTTATATTAATATCATATGAAATGATAATCATCCTCACAAAAACAACTTTCCAAGAAGAAAGAAAGTCAGACCTCCAGAACTGCAGAAGAAAATAATATGATATTCAGTCATTTTAGTCAAATGAAAGGTAAAGCAACTACATGCAGATTGCATAACAAGTGCTGTAACAGTTTACCTGGATGACAAAAACACAAAGCTACCATTTTGATCTGTAAAATGACACAAAGAAGTAAGACATTTGAATAGAAACTGAAGTACCTTGGAAAATGCTCTGTGGAAATAAAAATGATGTTTGTTAGCATCAAATGTGCTTGTGCTTCAAGAATGTAACTATGGAAATGATCAAATGTGTTTGATTCTGATCTTATATGAACATGAACGGATCAAGAAAAAGGAAAAAATAGCAATTCCAAAATCATTGTTGAATTAATATTAGGCTCGAGTCATTCTACTATTGTAAAAAATTAACTGTAAACTAATAGGCACTGTTGTCCCCTCTTTTGGCATTATTTTTATTCACAACTCAAGGAGAGCCTATAATTAAATAATCAGGGCATCCAATCAAGTTCGACTTAATAATTGTTGCAAAACAATGCTGAAAAATGAAGGCCGGCATCTCCTAAGTCCTAACCCACACGAAAAATTAACACACAATTACAAAATAAAAGCCGCTTTTAGAATAACGGATAGGGTGGGACAAGAGACTGAAATTGAGACACAGTAGAAAATGAACACTAGTGTCCTTTCTTATGATAATGTATTTAAGTCCCACTGTGTCCAAAGTTACAAACTTACAATGCAATATGTACACGGTACGCTCTAGTATAATAATTGGTACCTTCTTAACAAACGAAAAAATGAGAAGCAAAAAACCTATTTTATTCACTTCTCTTCTTAGTTTGGATCCACCCTTTTAACTTTTCCTATCTTCACTTCTTTCTTTAATCTCTTATGGACTTGCTTCTTTGTTTTACCACTTCCTAAATCCAAACATCCATAGCTGCGGTTTCGCCTTTTATGTTTATTAATTTTCCTCTAAGTCTTAGTCTGGGACCAGTACTGTCACCATCATTAATGGTAATCCCATAGGCAATTCAGTTAGCGAAAAAGCGTTGGTAGAAACTATGACCATGTCTCTCCCATAGTTACATGGAATGCAATACGTTTCCGGTATAGGAATGGGTTCACAGTACGTGGTACGCCATACATAAAATATCTTTGTGAAAAATATACATGTGACGGTTCGATACATAGATAAATTGGTACACAGTAGGCTACTTAATTAGTAAATTCATGTAAATACAGTCTCTCCTATCTTTGTCTCACCGCAACCAAAAATATTTAGGTGGTGTCTGTTAGAATATATTAGAATCAATTAGCATTGATTAGAATTATTTAGCATATTTGAATATTTATTATAGAATATTACGTCTTTATTATTTTGATTTTGTGAGCACCTATAATACCATTCTATACTGTATCATTCTAAACAACTCGAATACACACAAACTTTTTTCTACTCTTCTCTCTTACCTTTCTAAGAATGTCAACAAAAACAAACCAAGAGCACTAAAGAGAACCAAAAAGGGTATTTGAGAAAGGGTTACCTTTGCCTGGAATATAAACAAGGCCAGAGCCTTGGTTGAAATTGACAGAGGGATTGTACTTCTGAAGCAAGAAAGCGTCAACACTCTGATTCTTTGCCACAGCCTGTAAGGTGTCCCCAGGCCTAAGTGGATACGTGATGAACAAACCATAATTCGCCACTTGTCTGTTCCCACAGGAGCAGTTAACGGTAACGTTAAGGGTTCCAGTGTCAGGGATGTTGTTAGGAGGATAACTGTTGAACTTCCTCAGCCAATTCACGTTCGTCAAATTGGCGTAATTGTTAGTCGCCACATGCTCGTACGTGTCCCCGCTCTGAATATCGTACTGGAAAGTGTGACCTAGAAACTCGCCGTTGATGCAGTCGCATGGGAACGGAACGTTGACTCTTATGGAGGCTTGAACACTGTCCTTGTTGGGAATCGTGTCTTTGTTGTAGTTGACTATGTCGTTTGGGTCCGAGAGGACGTTGGATTTCATGATCTCTGAAACGTACGTCAAGTTGGAGCCTGTCCACATGTAGTAGGAAGCTAGAGCTAGGGGACAGCCCTTGCTGCACTGAGATTCCGCGCCGTAAAGAACGCAACCCAGCAGCAACAACTGCAAGAGCACAGATACAAACCTATGTCTGGGTTCCATCCAGAGAGAGAGACAGAGAAAAGAAGAACGAAGTGTTGGGTTGGGGTTGGTTGATTTGGAAATGTGTTCTTGTGTTCTGCAGAGTTGACCAGGTGAAATGAAGTTTTGACGCGGAAAGAGAAGGTTGACAGTTCCCTTTTTAGTTTTTGATTCCGATTTAGTTTTTTCTACTCCGCAGGCTTGTAATTGTTTGAATGAGTCTCCACCATTTTCAAGGTGGAATCTTATTATAAATAAAAATTTAGTCACCTCAATTAAATTATTTAATTATTTTTAGTCTATATTAAATAGTTTGTCAGTGTACTATTTGAGTCTGTATAAGATGTCGAAGACAATGACAAAGAAGTTGATTTTGCTATAGAGAAAATTTTTATGGAACAAGAAGGAAGGCAGACATGAAATGGCACTAATCAAGTGGGAAGTGATTCAGGTTCCTAAAAAGTTGGGAAAATTAGAATAGGTGATGCCGTGATAAGGAACACAACTCTCCTTTTTAAGTGGTGGTGGCGTTTCTCCAAAGAAGAGTGCCTGTTATGGAAGAAGGTTGTGTGCTCTTATCATAACTTGAACCCGAATAGGATATTGTCAGCTTAGATATTGCTTAGTCGAGGAGGTCCATGGAAGGATGTCTCTCAGTTGCAGTCTAAGGACCATAATGTGAGAGATAAGATGATTGCTAGGTTAGCTATGGAGGTGTGTGATGGAAGGAAGACTCGATTTTGGGAAAATGTTTAGTTACAAAGTGGTTCGCTTAAGATGCGTTTTTTAAGGCTTTTCTCTATTTTGATTATAAATAACTTTTTTACATGTCAAGTGACATATGGTGTACTAGGTGTCACTGACCTAATACGTCAATCAATCATCTTATGACACATGGCATTAACCTACCATGTCATTATGTCACGTGACACTTAACGTAACACGTCATCATCTAACTAACGTAATGACCAATTTGACTTGTTTTATCTTTTAAAGACTAATATGACTAAAAAAAATCTTTTGAAAACTAATTTAAAAAATAAGTGATCTTTCAAGACAAATTTAACTATTAACCCAAAGTTTGGACATTATGGATTTTTTAGTGTTTTATGTGTCTTGTGTATTTACTTTGCCAAACATAAAACGTATATATGTATTTTGTGTCTATATCTTTTAAATTTGTCTCGATATCTCTGTCTCTTAATATAAGTAACATAAAACGTGTGTATATATATATATATTGTGTCTATATCTTTTAAATTTATCTCGATATCTCTGTCTCTTAATATAAGTAACCAAACGTAGTGTTAGTGTCAACAACTTACAAGGACCCACAAGCATGTCAACCAAGGGTTGTCCTACCAAAAAATGGCTTAGTATAGAGTTGGACAAATCAATCAAAAAAGCCATGAAAAAACAAAAAACAGAAAAAATGTAAGATCAATATGTTTCTACCTTGGTAACTTTGGATGTTATGTTTCTATAATTTTGGAGGTTCTTTTATGTATACTTGTGGATGTTCTTTTGAATGTTTTTTTATAAGATGACTTTTTTTAGGCCGGCAGTTGATATGGAAGAAAGCAATAATCCACACGATATTGGAAATAAATCCTTTAGTGCAACTCTTGGAGTAAATGAATCCCAACAAGTTGTTGAATTCATGTCTTTGTTAAATTCTTTTAGAAATTCTTAGTTTATTGTAAGTAGGCATATAAAACAACCAAACTAGAACAGTCATCTAATATGCAGGAAATAAAACAATTGGACAACGAAAAAAAAAAAAACATCATCTAATAATATACATACAGCAGTTCCCAGATTTCCTCCTCTACTTATCCTTGAATGATTTGCTTTATTGCTTTATTATTGGGGAACTTTCAAGGGTAACTACCCATTCAAAAGGGAATAAACTATAAATTCAATAGAATAGAATGCCTCTAGTTCATGCTCAATGAATTTTCCTGGGGACTTTTAGAATCTATGCTTCAAAATTTCCGTCATATGAAGGGCCTTTCTTTAATTAGTCATGCACCTTGACACTTCTAGCTTCAGACCCTGTAGGTCTCCCAACGCCGTAAGGGCACCTTTCGCCTTTGGCTACCTTGACTACCTCCACGCCCATGCTCTAGTATTTGTTGCCTGGCTGTACCATCAAATGGCGATAGTAACGTCCACGAATTATTCTGTGGCACAAAAATTGAATCTTGTTGGGGAACCTCAGCTGCATCTGCTGCTGGACAAACCTTCAAAACATGTACCAGTTTAAATAAGGATATTAATCTTTTCAAGTTTAGAATCCGATATTTAGATTTAGCCTAGAAAAACTGTTACCATCTCACTATACACCTCTCAATTCCTCTAGATATTGGACGAAGGAAGGGCGGATCCCGTTGAGCATAAAGCAACCCAACCTACAAGAGAACAGAAAGTGAAAAAAAAAAAAAAAACAGCAGAGATTTACTTTTACAAAGTTTCTTAGAACACATGATACTGTGAATTTCCGACAGTTTTTCACAAATTTAAGGCATTCATACTACCAACCTAAAACTTCTGTCCATATACATTCTGGTCACCAACCCATATTATATCCAGTTCTATTTTATTGGAAATGTTAGAAAGAATAACCAATCCTGGAGAGGTAAGCACAGTTTAATGGAAATAATAGCTTGGAAGGCTAGGTCTTATAATCGAGGTTTATTATCCAAATTAAGAGAGATTTGAGATCACAAATTCCAAGCCCCCTTTGGAGAACCCGAAAATTGGACAAAATATATACGGGCTTGCCCATTTATTTGATGACAGTTAGAGCCAAAGCCAATCAAAATCACATGAATTTCGATTTACATATATTTGAAGTAAATGTCACGTAATAAAGTTAAAACCATTTTGGATGCAAATAAAAAGTTAGACATAAAAATCACTTGATAAGAGACAACAGAATATAAAATAAAAATAATTAAAGGAAGCAATTTTTTAAATAACTGTCAAAGATGGGCAGAGAAAATTCCAAAATATCCAACTACATGATCTATGAATAACTTAACAACTAGGAAGAAAGATCTTGGAAGAGGCCACTGGTCTTCCCTGAAATAGAATGCATAAGAACAAAGATTATGTACCTCCAATAATGCAACAGCAGACGGGTCGTCCAATATTTCTTCGCTATAATCTATTCGGTAATTAACCTGTCGGAAGATTATGAATATCTTCATTAGTATATTCTAATCTAAGCACAGTTTTACAGGATCAGTAAACATAAATAAAGCGCAGTGCCTTCCATTAGTTCAAATATGCAAATCTATTGATAATACTTCCTTACAGATCGTGTTGGAATATTTAGATTTTATTGCCACTAGAGTAACTATATTCTCTATATTGATTACATCAACCCTATCATTTAAGTTTCCACTTTATTGTTCAATCGCCAGTTGTCAACTATCAATGCATCCTTGGATGCTTATTATCAAAGCACAATGCTTCCCACCTCCCCCAATGATAAAAGGCCATAACTGGAAACTAACAAGAATATTTACATTAAGCAAATAGAACTTAATGCTGACTTGAGGAGAAGAAAGAAAAGACAGCTGGGAGGGAAGAAGTAACTAGGGGAATTGGGGAAAATTAAATTGGTTCTTTTCATCTTGTGCTACTTTTTCTACTTGTTCTACCCTACTGATCTGATATCATGATGCCAGATCTAGGGAGGGGATAAACATTTCAGTTCCTACTTTAGGAGTGGTTATTCATCAAATTGCTCCCAGATCTTAAACAAATATACCTGATTTGTGCCTACTGTTATCGTCTAAAAACTCTTGTTCTTTTGAACAGAAAGAAATAAAGAATCTTGTTATGATCAAAATACTCAACATTATGACAATTTCACAAAAGCAACCAATCTTGTTCCCCTAGAAAAATGAGATTGGCTTTCGCTACAAGTATCCCATGGTGCTACTGTCCTATCATAACCTATATTTAAGAAGAGTAGACGGATCTAAATATTTATTAATAGTTTCAATTGGACTCCCTATATACCTCAAGCTATTGAACTATTCTCCATCTAATCAACTCTGTAGCAAGAGCTTTTACAGGTGAAGGGTGCTTAAGGCGAGATTCTATCATCTTTTATGCAGTAGAGACTACTATCGTTATGAGATATTCAAACAATTTAAATCTCCAAGAGGATTTAACTCGCTTTGATCTCCCCAGCTGCAAATAATTTAGTGAAGATTTCTCCAATTTTTCCATATTTATTTGAAAATCAAATGTTAATGGGTCAACTACAATTATAAATCCTAATAAACAACCATGGAAACCCTTCTCAATTCCTTCTCCCATAGAAACCATATAAAAAAATTACAACAAAAAAGGAAAAAGACATAAACAAATGCAAATAAAGATAACCAAGGTAATAATAATATCAATCATTATCTATTCAAATGACATTTTTGTTGTTAAATATTTCCCCTTTTGACTTAAATAAATTAAGAAAAGCCTTCAGTTTTAAATGTAAACAAATAAATTAAAATGCTAATATTTTCCTGTTTTCCCATTTTATAGTTAATGATAGTTTATCCACTTTCATACAAGTACACTCAAGTGGATATCAAATATTTGCTGATCAGCAACATCATTAGATACACTAATCAGATATGAGGATATACTAAGAATGAATAACTAACTTTCAAGCAGCGTCCTTGTTTGTTAGGTACACCATTACAAACACTAAGCTTATTGTTCCTCTCCTCCATTAACATTTCAAGCAAAATATACTTCTTTAACAAATAGAATTTCAACATTAGGGACACCATCCTTTGATTTTACAATTTCATATCCATGTGTACATGTTTGCATTTCCCATGTGTGAAGATTATTTTCCGCCAATATTATTCATTTTTCAATAGAACTGATGCAACATACTGGCAGCATATAAACTTAGAGAGTTAGGAAACTTTACCCCAAATTCTGTGTTGACAAGAGCTTGAACGAAATCCATTAACTGAAGCTTTGCCCACTCCATGCGCAATATAGGATCATCAATTTGTGGTGGACACCTCCAAGGGGCACCAAAACGTAATCTGTCTTTTGAAACCTCTCCATTGCATACATCAATCGCAAACTTCTGCAAGATCTCCAATGCTCTATCCATCGCCGGATTCAGGACGGTAATCTGAATGAAGTTGTTTAATGTTTAAACCTAAAATGGACGGAATATATATTTTTCCCAAGTATAGAAAAGTCAAAATTCACATATTCAGGACAGTATCCTCTAGTAGTATATGTTAATAATATCAATACATCCATTACCAGTAGATGCATCAAACAGTACATATAATTAAAAACCTCCGGATTTGATCCACACCAATGGGGTGTAAACCTCATCCTTCAAGAAAGTATTAACACTGAAGGTCGTAGCAAACTAGCAATAGTTCCTGAGCCTTCAAAAGACTCACTCTCCTGGCCTTAATTCTATTTCCAAATTTGTATGAGATAATCTCCTCACTATCTCTCCCACCTCCCTAAATAACCTCTCACCTCCCTAAATAACCTCTCACCTCTACCCTAAAATAGAATTGTCCATACACTACTAGTCTGCCAACTTGACTGAGTTAGTTAAAATACTAGTTTCCAAAATACCCTTGGTCTTTCTCATTCTCTCCCATAAAAAGCATACACAGGTTCTTAACAGTATACAACAGGATAGGTGTCGCTAGTAGTTTAACTAGTATTTTTTCCCATTAGTTTCATCTTCCATGGATCAAACAATGCCCATTGTATCAGCCACAAACAATGTTTCCAGAAATGCCAGTTCGATCTGAATCAATTTTATTGGATTCATTTAGGGTTTTTCTTAGTATCCTTCTAGCTGATGAACTCTTCTTAGCTCTTGACTTTTTCTCACATGCTGAATACACCTTAGATATTACCCAACAAACTAAAGGTAGGTTACACTGACTTCAGATAATAAACTACAAATGAAATCCCTAGATTTGTCAAGGATACAAATCATGAGCGGCAGTTAGTATCGTGTTTATAAGGGATGTCAGTGTCACATTTTACAAAAATTGAAAGGTACCAAATGTCATATAATTAAAATCTCATGGGAGGTGAATTTGAATCCCACCTTAGACGTGGAAAACATCCTATGGCCAGCAGTTTGCCCTTAAGTGGATGACCTATGGTGAAGGGATAAGTCACCACATCCAGTGGTGGATATCTTTGGAAAAGTTTAAAAAATAAAATAAAAAAAAAATCTCATGGGAGGTTAGGTATACTTTCACAGATGGAGGGATGCCCTGTGTAATATTGCCTAACCTCAAGAAAATTCAGTGTAACTACCCAAAACCTAATAGATCAAGTTGTTTGCCCTCACACCTAAGACAGGCCATCCCAGATTGAAAAAGTAGATTCTGTACCCAAATTCTAAATTCACACTAGTCCTGACCTTCCAAATTAATACCGGATATATATATAGACATACATATACAAATCCTCAACCCTTCAACAGCAGATTGCTAGCCCTAAATTGTCCAAGCCACATTGATCACGGTAACCACCAAACATAATGCCACTCAAGCACCAGATTATGTTAAAGAGATGGTTATTAACATAAAGTTCCAGCATCCTATCAAGCAAACCAGTTCACCCGATTGATCAGTTCCATCATTGTGTTTAAAAGAAACAGGTTTTGGATACCTTTTAAGCAGATTTTAGCAGCTATACTTTTTCTTCTCTCCTTCCTTGATCTTGAGGATAGACTAAAGAAAAAGATACCAATATACCCAGACAAAATTTAACTGAACGTAAATAGAAGCATTTCATGTCAGAGAATAGACAAATAAGGTCAAGAAAGAAGATGTATCCCATGCTCATTATTTGAAACTTACTTGCAAATACGCTAAATATGCATCTACAATATCCTCAAAAGTACTAGCCTTGTCTTCCGTTATCCTACAGTTCAACAAAAGCATCAACTACTGAGACATACAGCAAAAGGTAGATGTAAAGAATACGCAGCTATACAACATAAAGCACTTACACGTGCTTAATGGTATACTACTTCTCAGGTATTAGATGACAAAAATAAATCAAACAATGAAAAATAATTCTTACTTTTGGTAATATTTACTTTGCTTAAGTGCATAAAGCTCAAAGAGATGTCGAGGGTTTGGCCCAAGTACCTCAGCAATTACATTCCACTGACATTTAGGAACCACAAGTTAAAAATTGCAAAAATTTCTGTAACTTAAACACCAAAATAAACGTAAAGTTATCTGAGGAAAAAGTAATATCCTCACTTCTTTATGACTGAAATAATCAGGGACCATATGCATTTTAGCTTCCTGTGGAGTCCATCCAAAGGTCTACCAACAAAAAATTGTTGAATTAATGATATAAATTGAAGAATATATGACAAACATAAAATGTCTCAGACAGATATACATCATTGTCAGAATACACAAAAGTTCTCGCACAGAAAAACTTCATAACCAAAATCCAGACACATAATCTCTCAGAAGTCAAGTGATAAAGTATTATAAAGGATTGACCCGCAGGGGTTTAAACCCCAGTGCCAACTATAGCAACTGTAGTGACTTTTACTATTCAACCCATGTATAGTTTGCTCAAAAGATCACAAACAGATAAACACCATTGTTGAACTGCTACCCAAATCTAGCTGTATGTATAATACTCTGTAACAGATAGATCTCAACTCATGCAGATTCTCTCTCTACCCATCCCTCTCTATTCTGATTTCTGAAGCCATACATAATTGAAAAAGCACCATTTTACTGCTAGAGAAAAGGGGGCACTAGCTCCTTAAAAGAAATTGTAAGAGAGAAATAACAATCCGACTTGAAAATTAAAAGGGAAAAAAATGAGAATCCCAACTCCCCAGCCTTAGAAATAGAGTGATCTACATTAAATTCCTCAATCTACAAAGCAAGCCTTGCTCGGTCCTCCCTCCCCTATAGCAAAGTCTAGGTAAATACATGAATGCCCTAATGCATGCGATATCCATGACTACTTCAGAAAGCTCTTCTTGCATGGGTTCAGTGCATTTCTCACCAAGTTTTCAGCACCAAAATGTAAAGTGTACAGTCAAGTTTATAAACAGATTCGGCAAGAATTGGATAGTGATTTCCTTCTGTTGAAACATGCATAAAACTACAATGAAGCAGAACAAGGGTCAAATGTATTCTTGTTACAATCTCATTGATTGATTTGATTCATAAAAAGATTATTGGCAGAAGCAGGGCAAGGGTTGCATTCAGCATGTGAAAAATAGATAGGTTGGAAGGAAGGGAAGAATAAAAGAAAAAGAAAGGGATATGTTTGCAACGAACAGAACAGAGAAGATCTATTGGCAAGTAAATGTTCATTCAAGATTTCATTTTCTTAAGGTTTGACTAAGAATTTAATATACTCCATCACTATATTTCATTTATTACACACAGAAAAGGCAGACAGAGAGAGATTTCAAACAAAAATGCTGCAGACTATTCCTACTTTTCCTGGGCAATGACTCAATGCATAACTCAAAAGATATCTGATAACATGAACATTTGTCTTCACATATCTAGCTCCAAATTCCAACATTTAATCTCTGGGTCCTCTATATGTGCGGACGTGCGGGGGTGTGTGGGGAGAGAGAGAGAGAGAAAGAGAGAGAGAGAGTAGTTATCCAAGTACCTCGCGTGATATGAATATATCCTTATATCCGAACTCCAAGAATGCTTCATATGAATAGTAGCTGAAGCAAACAACAAGGTATAAGACACAACAGAATGGAAACAGGCCCACGCCAGATATTCCAGTTAGTGACGATATAAAATGAAATTGAGGAAGATTAGGAAAAAAGAAGGTAGAGGGAAGAGAAGTAATAAACTAGACTGAATGATGAAAATAACCCTGGACTCAAACACAAGAACATAAAAATGCAATGAACCAAGTAGTGGAATATAGCTGAGTAGAAATCAGCTTAGATCACTGACCATACCAAATATTTAATTCTCAAGTGAACATAAAAAATAAATAACTCTTTTTTCGATAAATGACTTCTTACAACAGAATCATAATCCACTGCAATTAACCATCACAATGATTGTGTCTCCTACAAAAGTTCTGAGTTGCAAAGAGGAACGTCCTAGAAATTGTTTCTACCTATTATAGTATACATATCCGATAATGTACTTTGCATCACTTTCTTCCATTCCCCATATTATATGACTTTATACTCGGAAGTTGAGTATAAAATTTGAGCACATTCCGTAAATAAAAGTAATAAAAGGATTCCTAGTATCTAAAAATTCACTTGTACACTATTTAACAAAGTCTAAAAATTCTTACAGTAAAACCAGCGAAATTCAACAATCCATCTATGCCTATTTTACAGAATCCCACCTCATCAGCCAATGGAAAGTGCACTTTTTTCTGAAATTCTGAATCTGACTTTTCATTTTGGAAGCAAGCAAGTTTCATAGCCATAAAATTTGGAGCCGGAACAGCTAAAAGGTTTTAACTAAATTCCAGTGATAGTTTACAGTTACAAAGAATTTTTTATACCTATTCTTGACAACATTAGAAGGGGCAAAGAAAGTGAATCTGAAATATAGAAAATCACCTGTCAGATGTCACCAAGATCACAGGCAGCATTCGCTCATTCGCACCCAAAGCAATTATACGCCATATCAGACTATCATGATACAGTGGTCCGCTAACTGATATATCATCATTTACAGTAGCATGCTTTAAAACTTCGATATTATTAAGAACTAACTTCGGCTGCAAGTGACTAGAACAGATTATAAATTTTGAAGCATTATACAAAAGCAGGAAAATCCAGTTGAATTATTTGTGTTGTCTAACCAGAGAAGTTTACTCCACCATTGAATTGCATACCTGGAAATGGTCCACTTCAGCAGCTTGTGATAACAGCTCCAACAACAAACAAGGCCAATCAGTGGAAGAATGCGTCAAACTCCTTGAGAACACGCCAGTCCGGTTCATATGAGCAATGGCATTAGCCCTCCACCCTTGCTGAACCTCGATCACCTTCTTCGCCAGCTTCAGCGCCACAACCGCCTCCTTGAAATAAGAAGCCTCTTCCACAGACAAGGAAACCTTCTCCTTCTCCCCGAACCTTAAAATTCTGTCGATCTCGGCAGCATCGCAGCGAGCGGACATTGCAAAGATCGCCCGGTCCCACAGCACTGCGGGTGAGGCCACCCTGTTGTTAGGGACAGGGGACTTCGAAGCACTGCCGCCGGCGAGCAACACGGTGCGGAGAGCCCCGGTGAGGCCGTGCCATTTGCTGAGAGTGGCAAATACCTGCTGAGCGGTGATGGTGCCCATCCGGACACCTCTTTCAGCCATGGACTCAAGGCATTGTTCGAGGCTTTTCCGGCAGTCGGAGATAGAAGGCGGCGGACAGCTGGACCACGACGCCCACGGGAACTGGCCTTCAACAGATTGCGCAAAGTCGACGTAGCCGGTGAAATGAGGAGCTTTGTTCCAGTCAGTGAGCAAACCTGCAAAGAATGGAAGAATTGAAGAAGGGAAGAGAGAGTGAAATTGTTGAGAGGGAGAGAGAAAGAGTACGGTCGAGGAGGAGGGTTGTTTTTCCGACGCCTCTGGGGCCGTGGAGGATGAGAGGCTGGGGGACGCGATGGTGCTGTGCGTGGTTGTTAAGGATTGTTTCAAGGGGTCTGGGAATGATTCTCCATGGCTTCTTCACCATGTCTTTGATCTGATCTTTGCACTCGCAATATTTCTGCAGATGAGTGAATGAAGTACAAGGGTTTTGGAGGGTTTTGCTCACTCTATCATTAACTAATAACTATGCATACGCATTCCTAGACATAAAAATTAGAAGAATTTTGAAAACATTTTTTTTTATTTTTTCAATTTCACAAAAATATTCTTTGAATATTATTCTTTGATCAAAGAAACGGAGTGTGCTCGGACTCTGCTGCTAGCGCGAACGAGAAAATGTATCATTTTTCTCTTGAAAAATTGTTAAAAAAAATTTTCTATCAGATTTATGAGTAAATTTATGAGTCATAAGACAATTAACCATTCATGACTTAGGGATTTGATTTAGAAGAATAAAAAAAGGAATAGCCGGATTGAGTTCATGGATTCAACTTAACCTAGGTATCCATAGAGCAATAAAAGATTTTTATATCCGAAAAGCATTAGAAAAGAAGGGAAATCTACGAGAAAAAAATCATTATATTATATAAATGAGAAAAGCCTCCAAGGTCCCATCCTAATATGTTGGTGGATGTTATAATACTCTCCTTATGTCTGGAGTTTTGAAACTTTTTTAGATTATCAATATTATAATGTGTGTTGGCTAAAATTTTTTAATAAGTATTCTATTAATAAAATTTTTATTATATATTGATAACATCATCAAATAATTAATGCCAATAAATTATATTTTTAAAAAAAATTAATATTTAAAAAATTAACACTAACATAAAATTATACTTTTAAATAAAACCATAAAATAATCATAAAATATATCTTTACCTATTAAGCAACGTTTTTTTTTTAATTAGTGTTTTATTAGTGTTAATTTTTATTGAAATAAAATAAAAAAATTATTGTTTTCCATAACAATTTTTTAATTTTTATCTTTAAGATTTATTTTGTTTTAGAATTTCATAAACTCATTACAGTACAATCTAAATCGTACTGGTATATTTTTATCTTTTAAGATTTATTTTTATTAAAATTTCATAAACTCATTACATAATTTTAATTAATGAATAATTTTAAATTTTATTTATTTTAATTATTTATTTAATATTATAATTCATTTCATAAAACTTATCACGTATACTACTTTTTGTTATCTATAACATCATGATTTTAAAAATTAACTATATTATAATATACCATTTAATTAGGATATATATAAATATATATTAGGAACAGAATTAATATTTTTTTAAAGTGTTATTTTAAATCAATTTTAGGTTATTATTTAAATTTAATTTTAGATTTTTATAGTTAAAACTAAATTTAAAAATAATTTTAAATAAGTAGTCACAATTCAAAGAGTAGAATAGTATTAAATTATCGTCAAATTTGTAACTAGAGTTGTTGCTTCTTATATTTAACTCATGAAGTTAGGGTGTAAATATGTTTTTGTAATTAAACTTGGACCGATCATATCAGTTTGCATTGATTTGAATATCGAATTAGAATTAGATTTCTTTAAAAAAAAAAGGAAAAAAATTGCAAAAAAAAAATAAGAATAAAAAAATATAAATGATGGTTAAAGTTTGATCAAGGTTAGATAAAAATTATATAAATTTATATTTTTATTTTTAATATATCGGATAATTAGTTTAGGTCGAATCCCAAACTCCAAAAAAAATATTTTGTGAAATTTAAAGTTTTTTATTTTTTCAATAAAGTTAATAATAATTCCTAGATTTTTTTTAAAAAAATATTTTTGTCTCAATCTTGTATCTTGTCCTCTTTAAAAAATATTAGAGAGTTAAGTCTATTTAATTAAATTATACATATAAATTGTCACCAAAAAAAATTATACATATAAATTATTTAAATTATATTAATTTTTTTAATTTCAATAATAAGTTTAAGAATATTTTTTGAGTGTAATAAATTTCATAAACTCATTACAGTACAATCTAAATCGTACTGGTATATTTTTATCTTTTAAGATTTATTTTTATGTTTTAATTAATTAATCATTTTAAATTTTATTTATTTTAATTATTTATTTAATATTATAATTTATTTCATAAAACTTATCACATATACTACTTTTTTTTATCTATAACATCATGATTTTAAAAATTAACTATATTATAACATACCGTTTAATTAGGATATATATAAATATATATTAGGAACAGAATTAATATTTTTTTAAAGTGTTATTTTAAATCAATTTTAGGTTATTATTTAAATTTAATTTTAGATTTTTATAGTTAAAACTAAATTTAAAAATAATTTTAAATAAGTAGTCACAAATCAAAGAGCATAATAGTATTAAATTATCGTCAGATTTGTAACTAGAGTTAGTTGTTGCTTCTGATATTTAACTCATGAAGTTAGGGTATAAATATGTTTTTGTAATTAAACCTGGACCGATCATATCAATTTGCATTGATTTAAATATCGAATTAGAATTAGATTTCTTTAAAAAAAGGAAAAAAAAATTTGCAAAGAAAAAAATAAGAATAAAAAAATGTGAATGATGGTTAAAGTTTGTTCAGGTTAGGTAAAAATTATATAAATTTATATTTTTATTTTTAATATATAGGATAATTAGTTTAGGTCGAATCCCAAACTAAAAAAAATATTTTGTAAAATTTAAAGTTTTTTATTTTTTCAATAAAGTTAATAATAATTCCTAGATTTCTTTTTAAAAAGATATTTTGTCTCAATTTTGTATCTTGTCCTCTTTAAAAAATATTAGAGAGTTAAGTCTATTTAATTAAATTATGCATATAAATTATTTAAATTATATTAATTTTTTTAATTTCAATAATAAATTTAAGAATATTTTTTGAGTGTAATGGAATGAACTA
>NC_029775.3:1197484-1218202 GCF_000817695.3 Arachis duranensis | reverse complement strand
AGTAGTGTTAATTTGTGTGTTTTTCATTTTTTTGTCTTTTTAATTAAATAAATTTTAAATTAAAATTAAATCATTTTAATTTTAAAGGATATTTTTTAGTCTTTTTAAAATTAATACTAAAAATATGTTTTGATTTTTAAATTTTTTATTTTTTTCAATTATAATATTATAATATTTTTTTAAATGTTATAATAATTTAATATGAGTAATATTAATAAAAAAGTATAATAGTCACCAAAAAAAATAATAAAAAAGTATAATAAGCTCAACTTGATCATAAGTCAAAAAAATTCAATATAAAATTTAATGCTAGCCCAAATAAATTTTAAATAAAAAAACACAAAATAATCATAAATACTAACCTTCTTTCTAACTTCTTAAAAGGAGTTTTAGTACTCCAAAGCTTCAAGGAGTATGGAATCGCGTCCCCACTATGTTGGTAAGAAGTTGGCAGATAATATGTTGGTATCTTATACTTTTCCTTTTCATTAAGATTAAATAAATAAATGATACTACACTATATGTATACGTTTTTTTTATAACCAACCTCAATCAAGTTGCACAATTATAACTCAAATGACATAATTTTCTTATACTACGGATTTAGGTCTCCCAATCACTAATTCAAGTTATTTGATTCTTCTCTACTTTATCAGGCTTCATATCTTTTTCTCGAAAAATTACTTATCAAGAATGTAAATGAAATAATAATGATATAACAATGAAGTTGAAATGCTTATTGTTTGTGTTGGAATTTATATTTTGTGTACTGAACTTTATTTTTTTGTGCTGATTATTTTTGTCCTAAAATTCATTATTTTTGTCCATTGGTGCTGAATGATAAGATTGGAGTTAGAACAAAACAAAAGATATTTTTGTCTGAAAAATTAAAAAAAAAACAATTTTAATTCAAAATACAACATTAAAGACCATTTTGAATTAAAAAAAAAAATTAAAGACGATTTTAATTTTAAGGACCAAAATAAAACTTTTTTTTAATAACATTAAAATTAGCATGTCTCCCCCAAATAACCTGTACTGCGTTATCTAAGGTGCCAAATGAGAAGGATTTTTTTGTTTTTTTTCGGCAAACAACCTTCCAATAAGACTCTTTAGAATAAGCATCCATCCTCTTAAAAATATCCTCCTTCTACGAACAACCCTTCATCCTCCTTCTCATCCTCCAAAATATGCTGATGAGATTTCCCTACCCTGTCTCCATGGTGCCACTAAGTTAAAGACCAAGAGAGGCTAAAGAAAAATCGTTGATACCAGTAAGTATTGAAAAAAAGTTTGAAATTTAGTAGCCCTAATCAGAGCATTAGAAACTCTAAGACTATGTTTAGTTGTAAAAAGTAAAAAAGAACAAAACAAGATATTGAGAATAAGATATAAAAAAAATAGGGATACAAAAATTAATATTTTTATATTTTGTTTGGTAGTAAATTAGAACACATTAAAAAAATTCAATTTATTCTTATTTTTTTCGTTTAAAAAAATTATAAAGAAAAATACAATAATAAAAAATATAATTATAAAAAATTAATAAAAATAATGAAAAATAAAGTTGTCTCTTGTTAGTATCTTTATCATAATAGTTAGAATCTCGATTTAACTCTTAAAACCTTCCGATATTACGATTTTAAATGAGTTAGTCAATTTTATAAAATTTGTACTAGATCTGATGATTTTACGATTTAAATCTGATTAAGATTTTACGTTTTACATACTTAATTTATTTTTTCGATTTCACGTAAAATCTCAATTTTTTCTACCTTGATCTCTATCGTTTTTGTCAGAATAGATACAAACATATTAATTCAATATCTCTAAATACAATATCTCTATTCTCGTCTCATATCCAAACATTACATCTTCCATCTCATGTCTATAAACAAACTCAACCTAATAGAGCACTAGAAATTCTAATCATATGCTTTTAGAGGGAATAGATTCTATCAAGATTCATCATATATACCGATTTATACCGGCTAGACGATTGTTATTTTACATTCATACAATGTTATACAATGTCATAAATGGCGCATGGTTAGAAACACTTTTAAATTAATGACTAAACCTTTTACATCATATGTAAGGATTTTTTTATGCCTAATAAAAACAAAGATTAAGAAAAGATTAGCATTTCAACTATGTAAATCCAAAAAAACTTCCCTTGACAAGTTGATATCCATTATTATTAACAGGTATTCGTAAAACACACCTTTTTTATAAACAGAAAGAACTAAAATTAAATACAGAGTATAAGCGTTCAAACTTCAAAGATATATTTAAATATAGGAAAAAAATCCTAAATAGTCCTGACAATTATTTCGAAAGACAATGACGCCTTTAACAAAAAAGATCAAACCCAACCGCTAACATTTACTTTTATGGGACTGATTAACTATCAATATTTTATATACAAAAAAAAACTATCAATATTTTTTTTGCACAGAGATTAATCAGTCCAAAAAAAATCAAAAGCCAGGTTAGATGTTTTTTTTTTTTAAGGATCTCGTAGTCCTTTAGAGATAATTGTCAAAGACCGAATGGGGTATTCACTCTTTCATATATTGAAAATAAATGAAAACAAAAAAATCCTTTTATACCACCGTATGTATCCATAGAGTTGACGAAACCTCCTCTAACTTCTGATGGACAAATAGCTCACTATAATTTCTTTTGTATCTAAATACATTGAACTAATACAGCCTATTTGGAAACTAGATCAATTTGTATCAAATTACATTGAACTCTTACATAGTAGTTTATCCATTATCCAAACTAAGAATTATATGACGCATGAGCTACTGACCACAATACTAGAAATTCAATATTAATCTAATAGTCTAAAACAAATTAAAAATTATATAATATCCGTCTAATAACATCATGCAACCATGCTACAAAATAAATAATAAATATCTTTCGAATTATTATTACAAGAGTTGTAACAGTAATTTAAAAGAAAAGAAAGAACTAAAATGAAGCAAGACCAAAGTTGTCTAATATTCTCCATTCCTTTCAAGTGTTGAGAGATCTTATGAACTAACGACAATTAAGGCAAAAGTTGATTAATCCGCACAGCATTGTACACCTCAAAAGTTGAAATCTATCATGTAAAAGGTTTAAAATTGAAAAGAGCATATTAAACCTCATCATTTGTAATGTTGAGAAACCTCCCAAACTAGTTTATCCATGAAATGGCATTTCTTGTCGAACCCCCAGCCTGGATTGCTCTGCATCATCATATTCCAATCCAAACATTAACATAAATAACATAAACATGCTACATAGAAAGCAAAAGAATCAAGCACGCTATATATGGTGGTGCATCATTTATGTAATTTCCCCACCACAGGCATACATATGATTTGCAGTCTTGTACTATTATACATTAACAAAGACATACGTCATATACATACTGCGCATATATAATTCAAAAGCATGCAAAATCATGTATGGATTAACATTAACATATCATTCAAAGTCCAAGGAAAACTTCTATTCCTTGTCCTTTTTTCAATTAATAAGAACTCTGGCCTATGTAAATATCTTACATAGTAGGTTCCAAGGCCACATAAAAGAGGAGGTCACATAAAACTTTGTTGAAACTCAATGACAGAGATCAAACACGGAATTGTGCTAAGGTTTGGTTGTTGCCCAAAAGCAACATGCTATAAATTTGTGAAGAATAGAAATGGAATAGGTATTACTGTTGATAAGTATTGGAAGAATGATGTGATAAAGGTTAAACAGATGGGTGATCAAATCATCACAATTAAAATAATGATTAATGGGGAGGCCTTTTATGTGATTAGTGCACATGTATCACAAGTCAGATTGGAAAAACAACACAGGCAAAGTTTTTGGAAGATCTAGAAGGTCTAATTCAAAACATACCATTAGTACACAATATTTCCTTGGGAGACTTAAATCGACATGTGGGGGAACGATGAGTGCAGATATGAAGGGATCCACAAGGTAAATGGTTTTGAGATAATCGACACAAAGGGCAAAATAATTTTAGGATTTTTTTTCAACCTTCGCGTTTCCTATAACAAACACCTAGTTTAAGAAACGAGACAAACATTTTCGGACATATAAAGTGGGCAAGTCGATTTTTTCTCGGACTAACTGCAAATAATAATTTTTTTTGTCAATGTGGTTGAAAATGCTAGTAAGAAGAATCACAATAACCCTACCGTATTAAAAAAAAAAATACTGTGCTCTTCAACTCCAGCAAAACGTGACATGAAGTCATCAATAAAGGAACCCAATGATTAGGTGGTGGCTAATGAAAGGTGAGAAATAAAGAGATTTCTAGAAACAGGTAGAAGAAAAAGGAAGTTAGGATGAGATGGCAAACATGCTGAAGTGATTAGAAAAGTAGCAAAAGAAACCTTCAGAGAAATGAGGTACTGGAACAAGATATAAAGAATCATGGTGGTTGGACAGAAGTATGCAAGAGAAGATGAATGTAAAAGGAAATATTTCAACAATTGTTCTTTATGACGGAATACGAAAATAGGGAAAAAGTATAAGCCAACTAAGGAGGTAACAAAGCAAGAAACAGATCTTTTGGGAGTCTTTATTGGTCTGAGGGCATGAGAGAGAAAGTTGGTGTGACACCTATTGTTGAAAAGATTATTTAATCACATATTATGTGGTTTTAACATGTTGGGATACGACCAGTAAAGTATCGGGGCAGGAGGTTATATCAGATAAGAAAAACATCAGTGGTTATGGGTTAAGAAATGACCTAAAATGGCTCTAAATGAGATGGTTGAGAGAGATCTAAATACAAATAGACTTACTTCAGGCAAATGACATGACACAATGACGTCATTTAATCCATGCTGCCAACCCCATTTATTGGGATAAGGCTTGTTTTTTTCCCACTTTACATTTCAGAAAAGTATGGTATTTTGGTCTTTGTATATCAACCATGTATACCATCTTTATGGCGATATTTCATACTTTAGGACTTAGAAGTATTCAAATTGTGACCCAAAAAAAAAAACCCCCTCATTGTTTGAACCATTCTGCAGTACACTACAAAAATACTGAGAAATGATTCGATTACTGCATAGTTTCGACTTTGGATAAGATATACTATCGAATTGCTTTTCTACTATATTTGTAGCTAATAGAATGTTTTTGGTTGTATTGCAAATCTACAATTAGAACCGTTTATTATTATCTGCTAATTACTTTCTTTATAAATACTTATGATGAATTCCATAATAGGAACTTATTATGAGACTACCAACATAAGAGACAAACTCATAATATTATCTACGGTTGAATGCCTAAAACCAAAATAACTTGTCATCCAGTAGTTAGTTTCCAAACCTGTAGAGAGATGACAGCACGGTTAGTAAATTGCTTCACCGAAGATGGTGCACTTTTAGGAAGAGTGCTAGCAACTCTTTCTAATTCTTCATTTTGCTTCTTTGCAGTTACCCTATCTGGTCCACTGTAGTGATCGACGATCTTTTTCAGCAAAGGAACTCTCGCCATTGTCTCTTCCATTATTTCCTAGTAGGATATAAATGTCAGAGAAGCAAAAAACAAGTGTGAATAAATACAGAAACAAAAAGCAGACAATTACTTCAAAGGAAAAGAAGTAATACAGCAGTTATCTAAATGTACGTGTTAATCAAGGGGAAAAAAGTGAGTTATTGGAAATTTGGAAACCAAACTAATTGTCAAAGCTCAAAACTTTGGCACGTTACGTAATTTCTAGTTGCCCTCAATCATAGATAAGATTACTAATACAGCATACCTCCCACTCCTCTTGACTTTGAATCCCTTCATATGCCATCAAGAAGGGTTTCATCTTCTCGAGTGCATCCCGAAGTGGAATAGGTTCTTTCTCATCAATATCTGGGTTCTGATCAAACTCACCCATCAAATATTCTGGCTCAAATTCAATCTGCCAAAAAAAATAAAACAACAGGGAACAGTCAAATACTGTACTATGAAGATTAAACATGGAACAGAGGGTTAGATTAACATTTTTCTCTAAGAAAGCCATTGTTCTTAATTTCTTCTGAGATAGATGAATCAAGGCCAACAATTTTCCTAATAACAATTCAATTAACTTAATCCACTTCTTTATGCCCTTCCAATAAATCCAGCTAAGCTGGAAAGTTTCACCTTGGTTCATTGAACTACTTTTGATCATTTCTCAACAAACTCAGAATGAAGCGGCGGCTAACCACTTACAGCACAATTGGTGTCAAATGCTTCCAAATACTCATCCTCCAATGGTGAGGGGAAAACACTATTAGCCATCTCCTCAAAACCTGCAGTCAATTGATTCATGATGTCAGGCCCAACCCGCTCGGCAAACCTCTCACCGTCTGCATCATCTCCATGAAATAGCCCTGAGGCGTAATCCTCTTCATCCTTATCCCCATCACCCCTTTCCTCCAAGTCCCTCCCTCTAAATCCTCCTCTCCCCCGACCTCCACCCCTGCCTCGACCAAAGCCACCTCTTCCTCTTCCAGCAACATCATTATCCCGTTGTGACAGAATCCTCAGTGCAACATTCACTGCATCGTCAACACTTTGCATTGGCTGTCTCTTAGGCACAGAACCAGATGGTGCAGCATCAGCAGGAGCACGACGATCACTAACACCACCACCACCACCACCAGTGCCTGGAGCTCGTTGAGCACGGATATGCCTATTCTCTTGGGAAACTTGAGTCCTTTGATCAGGCTGCTGCTTGGGCTTCCCACGTCCACTGCCAGACAACACACCTACTATGCCTCCAGGAAGGTTCTTCTGATCACTCTCACCATCACCACTGCTAAAAATTGGTGTTTTTGGTGTCAAAACATCTGAAGACACACCAGCACCAGCATCAACACCAACATAATCATCATCTTCCTCTCTTTTGAAGAAAACAGGTTTCTTTGGCTCAGAATCAGGCTGCTTCTGGGAATCTTGTTGGATATGGGATGGTAACGGACCACCACGACCGCGACCAGCAGATGGCTGTTTTATGGACGACATGAATGACGAGAAAGAAGGCATGCCTGACGGAGGGGCTGGCCTACCACGACCGTGTCCACGACCAGAAACCAAAGATGGGGGAGAAGGCAACTCTGGTTCTTCAGATTTAGGGTCACCAAAATTGGGCTTTCCTGGAGCTCTCTCATTGAATCCAAATGGTCCTCCCAAACCAGAGCCTCCACGACCTCGACCACTACCACTGCCGCTGCCACCACCAAAACCAGAAGAGGTGGAAAAATGTGCTAGAGTGTTCCTAGTGGCATTAGAGATGGTGGGGTTTTGGTGCCTTACTCCAATGATTCCTCTCATTAGCAATTTGATATAAAATCCTTTCTTGGGACAATACACAAAGAGGTTCAGACAGACAACATGAAATACCTGAAACAATAAAAAATCCTATTATTATGGTGATCCAATTAACAAAAAGTAAAATGAGTGTGACTTTTAAGTATGGGAAACTAAATCAATCTGGGTATGTAATATGTAATATATTTTTTTTTTGGTGTCTGAAAATAAAAGGAAAGAAAAAGAAACGAAAAAGAAAAACAAAGAACAAGCACAGCCTACATAGCAGTAACTACATCACAACGCAGCAGAGAAATGTAAGATGTAATATATAATGGGTCATTCTAGTAGGACTATATTATGGTGACTACCATGACTATAGTGTTTTAAAAAGTGTGGCTAAAATTAAAATAACGCTTTTTTATTGTTAAACACCATTTTTAAGAAAGTGTTACCTAAAAAAAAAGTTACCAAAATATAAAAAAATGTGACTTTAATATTAACAACACTTGCATAGTCACCATAGCCACCATAGTATAGTCATACTAGAATTCACCATATATAATGCTACTGAATATGTTTAAGTAAGAACCATTAGATTGAAAACATAAATTTATAAGCACATGCAAACAAAGTGTTCCAATCTTCCAATACTGCACCTCATGAAGGAAAACATAAATTTATACAATCCCATGAACAATCCAGCATATATAACAATTCCATTCATCAACAATAACATAAGCCTCAATGAAAACATAAATCTAACGTAAAAAGTCTCAATAAAATCATAAATCCAATGACATAGAAAGTAACATAGTCTCAATTAAAACATAACATAGTCATTCATAACATTGTTGACCTTTCAAAATTTTCTGCTTTTAACTTCTAAAGACACTGAAATTAAATTAAACAGGGGACAAAAAAATATAAATTAATAACTGCCTCAAGGAACAAATTTCAACAGTGAAGAACTATTCAGAGCTTACAGGGACAAGAAGAAAAAACAAAAGGATATAGAAGCAGAAAATGGTACCACCAAGGGGACGGCTGGAAAAGAAGACGGCAAAACCACAGAACCCGGACACCGCTAGTCTGCCGCGACGCTGTGCAGACGAAGGCGGCGATGCTCGAGACGGAGAGACGACTGAATCGTTAACGGCGGAGCTCCAGGCGCAGTTAATCGCGGACGGCGGAGCAGGAGCTTGAGGTGTTGTGAATGGTGGACATTGCGTGAGATTTGAGTGCGCGGAAGAAGAGAAAAGTGATGAGTGATGAGCGATGAAAATGGAGAATCGAGAATGGAGGCGCTGTGAATGAGAAAGAGCTTGTTTGGAAACCTGCTAAAAAATTTAGATACGAAAGTGGTAGGAGTGATATGCTATAATGCTGTAATTTTTTGTGTTTTTTAAAATGGTGTGAAATATACAAATTGGATCATTCGATCTATGTTTAAAAAATTAAAAAAATTTGGGATATATAAATTGGATAGTTCAATTTCTGTACCTCAATTTTTTTTATTTTTTTTAACATTAATCGGATGGTCCGATTTGAGTACCTCTCACCAATCGAATAGTCCAATTTCTGTACTTATACAAATCGGACGGTTTGATTTCTATACTTCAAACAAATCAGATAGTCCGATTTCTACTTATCTAATTAAACGGGTCCACATTTGAGAATAACACCCTAACAATCCACATTTCAAAAAAACCCTATTATCGTTTCAATATCAAAAACAAAAAAGTGAGCGAATTAGAATTATTTAGAATTATTTTTCTTTGTTTTGGAACAAATAAAAAAATAACTTGAATTCATAGTTTTCAAAATCAAACCAATACGACGGGGTCATTAAATTACTAGTTCAACGAGTGAGTTATTAATTTATATCGGTCATAATTAAATAAAATTATAAAATGATTAAAGAAAAGTATAGGTAAACAATGAAAATATTAAACTATGTGAACAATAGATATCGAATGTTTAATTTATTAAGTGTTTTTTTATTTTATTAAACCAATTTTAGAATTCAACCAAGTTGGGTTGGTTTAGTGGTTAGCTCACTAGTCCGCTTAAGCAAGTGTCGGGGGTTCGAATCCTGCTTTGTGCATGCAGCAAGGGGGATAAAAATTATTGTCTACCTAATAAAATTTTAAAAAATATTAAATTAATTGAAAGAAAAATGTACAAGACCAACAATGGTGATGGTATAGCAATAAAGCCATACTACAGCCTAAGAGAAACATTTTTGTAGAGAACACCAATTGGAAGAGCAAGCCTGACTCATCAACAAATTCAACTTACTCACCATTTTCAACAACAAAAAATTCAACTTAGAAACAAAATTGAATAAATTGAAAACGTTAAATATAAAATTAAATCAAAATAGATATTAAGAGTATTTTTTGAAAAAAATGATAGACTTTAGGAAAAAAAGCATATTTTATCATTTTATTATATTTAAAATATAAACCATTTGAAGATGCATGACTAAAATACTTCTTTCTATTCTTGACAAAAAGTTATTTATAGTCTATGATGGAAATATTCAACTAGCAAAACACAATTGGCGAAACTAAGAAATGGACAAATTACATCTTAGTGAATAACCAGTAAAAGGAGAGACCATTATTTAGAAAAGTAAAGAAAAAAAACATGAGATAAAATGAATCCAAGTGCTAAAATAAAATAAAAAAGTTCTGCAATTTGCTCTTGATTTGACAATTCAGATGTTTTTACCAAATTGTTTGTGGTGGACCATGTCTCAAAAGGATCATCTTCATTTGGTGTTACCAATGTTTCCTCATTACTATTTGTTGCTCTAAAAGTTGGTGCCACAACTGAATTATGAATACTCTGTGCTTCAAATTCCACAGGAACCATATTCAGAGTAGATTGAAAACTTAATACATTGAATGTTGGTGCAATAATTGTTTCACTGGAATTTCTATTTTGAAAATCTTGATGTTGAGCATCAAAGGTTGCCTCTGATTTCTCATTTGTATTTATCACACCAAAAAGTACATCCAAATTTGTCATGGAATTAGAACCTTGAAAATCATCATGACTTTGTTGGATAGGAGGATCAAGAAATGGATTATATTGGATTGGAGGTACCAAAGGTTGGTCCAAAAAATTGACAAATGAGTTAAAATCATTTGCCAATTTAGGTGATGCTTTTTCAGGTGCAATTGTTGACTCTGCCAATACCAATTCCCAACCCTCCTTGGATTCATCATCAACAACAATTTCTTGTGATTGTTTCTCATCCTCTGACCCATCATTATTAGAGCAAGTGTCTTTCTCATCCTGTGATGAACTTGACCCTGCATGAAGAAGATTCCTATTGGGTTTGGATCCATCATTCGTCGAAAATGAAGCTTGGTCTTCAAGGAACTCCTGCAATGTCTCCATAAGCACTCTAGAAACTTTCTGCACAGTTGGGTACTCATAGGATCTCCCAATCCCAATGCCCTTACAGAAACCATAAAAAGCAGATAACTCCTCAAATTGCTTGCATGATTTGTCACAAGCCTTGTAAGCAGCCACACATGCTGCATTTGCATATGGCAAATGGAAAAAGCTATCCAAAACTACACCAATCCCATCACTTATATCTCTATAAAGATCAAAACTTTCCTGCAAGACGGCGTAAAGCGAAACTTGAACCACACGGTTTCCCCTAGCCGAACCGGTAGGCCTAGTACCAATGGCTCTGTCCAACAACTTTTGCCAGTTTACAACTCTATCCAAAACAATGCTGGGTTTCATATCTTTCATATTATCATTCTTTATGTGGTTCTTATCATGATGATACGTGAATCTCCTCTGAAGCTTTCCGGTTAGGAAGCAATACAAGCGCTCGTCGAGGTAGAGAGCAAATGTTCTTACAAATGCAGTGTAATCCCAAGGACTAGAACCGGAGTCATCCCTAAAATTAGAAAGGTTGAGAATCCTTGCACCTTGTTTCATTGCAAGGAATACTTCCTTTGGAAAATAGACATCACCATCTTGGAAGATTCTAAGCACAATCATAAGAGATTTGAGGGCAACAACCCAATTGCGTGTCTTCCCAATACGTTTGGCTATTGCTTGGACGCATGCGGCTGCATAGAGTTTGTTGGATGAGACTATTTGCACAATTTCATTGATGTAACGCTCTTCTATTTGATTTTTATCATGGGTTGTGGCCTTAAGAATCATCACTTCTAGATTCGCTGCATTGGTTACCTTTGCTAGGCTAATGCTAGTTTGGTCTTTCACTGCTCCAATGGCCTTCCTTAGCTTGCTTGGCATGCTGAACCAATTCGAATTCTTGTGTCGAAAAAGGAAAAAAAAATCTCAAAATTCAAAGTTGAGGAAGAAGGAAGAGTGTGCATGTTCTTTTGGATTCTACTTTTAGTGAATGAGTTTTGATGGATGTGAGTAAAGAATGGAAACAAAACTAGGACAAAGCAAAAGTATCGTTCTTTGTGTTGACTAATAATCTATGCTTTCTAGTTAGTAATGTAGTTGGTTATTTTGGATTAGATTTGTTACCTTATTGTCTTCCATTTGTCTATTCTTTTGTGTAGACATTAATTATATTTCATAACAACCCAACTAACATCCAATCATTTTTGTAATCCAAGTTCAACTAAACATGTCCAAACTCAACAAAAATCACTTTCATTACAATAGCGTGTACACATGCGTGTTTCAATAATGCTTATTCGTTTTCATCTTTGTCTCTAAAAAATTCTAGGTAGGAGATATAATACGGTTATAGATTAGAAGTTATGGCCAATTGGTCATTCAAACAACTTTGCACATAATATACTAATATTAATTAATCTCATAAACGCTACAAGACATGAACACGAATTAAACATCTAAAATCTTGACACTTGAATAGCTTGAATGATCAAACTACTAAAAAATTTTAGAAAAAGTATAGGTAGACAATAAAAATATTAAACAAAATAAACAATAGATATATCGGATATTCATTTCCCTAGGTGTACGGATGGTTATTTTAATATTAAAATTTAGATAGTTAATTTAAAGGTGTAGTGTATTTTTATTTGATTAGTGGTTGTTTATGTTGTTCAAGATGGTCATTGTTTACCTAACACTTCCCAAAATTTTATTTTAATAGATTATTTTGTGAATAAAATATCTTAGTTTCTTACTGAAATCCCATAAAAAAATGAAGTGCACATAATTAAATGGGTCATTCTCCACCAACATATAAAAAGATGTCAAATTTTGAACTATATGGTACACTGTTACACAACTTTTTCGAACAAAAAAAATTGGAAAAGTATATACGTGCATCTAATTTACATTTTTATTTTCTGTTTTTATTTTTTATTTTTAAATTTTATGGAAAAAAAACAGTAAAAGTAACAAAATTCTATTTCTGTTTTTACCTATTATTTTTTCTTTTCTCTTCACAAATCTAAAAACAAAAAATAATAACACAAATCAAACACACTTTTAGATAACCAATATTTTTTTTCTTTACACTTGAACTAATACTAAACAATTCATTTTTTTTCCACTCAAAGTGGTTAACTCCCTAACATTTCTCGAACTATTATTGACAAAATAATAAAATAATATTCATCTCTGAATTAGTGAATTTACAAATACCGAAATTACGGATTTCAACTCAATTTACAAGATTTCTATACACATATATACATACTATATACCTGAACATAGTGTTACAAAAAGAAATACGGATCAAAAGGAGAAAAGGTGGAAACAAAATTTGTTACAAACAAAAAGAATATCTAAATTCCTATACTCGTGGCAAGTTCACTGAAAATGCAATGATACAGAATGCGGCATTCTGGTGTTCCAGTACTGGAGGTCGATATGTGAGGACTGTATGAAACTTGTTTTGCAATTTATAGTAGTCTTTGAAAAAGGCGTTATCTACTCAAACCAACTTCTTTTCTTCTTCCTGAAAGTTGAATTCAATAAATAAGCTTAAAGATAAAGAAGTACCATGAACTTGATAACTAAATCCCACATCAACACAACATGGAAGTACCAAAACCAAACAATGCTATCGACTTATTTGCAATAAAAGCGGCACACATTTCATTTTGGAAGGTAAAATAAAGAAGTTACTTTAATTTCTTAGAATAAAGTAACGCAAGTAAATATGAGGCAACAAACTTGAGTTGAACTCATTCACCAAGATGCAACATCTTATTGATTTATTCTATGCAACTGTAAATAATCCGACTTAAAGTCACGGAGTTAACTATCAAGCTTTTTTCTCCATTTTTTCAGTACCTTAAAGCTCAACAACTTGGAATAATGTGGAGAAAAAAAAAAAAGAATTATATTCAAATAGAGTTCAGAAAATTGAATGGCATAATGAGCAGATATCAAAATTTGAACTTGAGAGTTCTCACAAATAGAAGTGTCATTGAATTTGTACTACTGCCTCTCAAATCAGATTGCTGTGATCTTTGGCATCCCCGGTATAATCTTTTGATAAACTCCTGTAGATGATTGTAGATGCTGCATGCATTTATACCAAATTAAGGTTAGCACATGTAATATTTGCCTGATGGGTGGACAGTAAGAACTGACATGTCACAGTAATAAGTGTGATTTTCAAGAACGCTAGTATCACTGCCAAACCAACATCTACTCACACAATTTACGATCCAAACCACATGGTGTCATCCCCGAGGGGAAAAAGAAAAGTAAATTTCAATCCACTTGACCAAAACAAATGCACATATAAACTCTAGCATACTATAAAAAATGCTTAAGAAAAACATGGAAACCATGCAACAACCTGGAATTCCACTGCTCAGATTGTATAGAACAACCATGTTCTTCAACTTCAGTGATCCCAACTGTTGAGAGCCAACCATACTCTATGGCCTATATAGATTTAGAGAAAATTGATCTAAGAGGAAGAAAAAGCCATAGGAATTTCCAGTTCTGCCATTTGATTTCTACAACTTGCAGAAAGCGAGACAATTTCACATATCCACATTTCTTAGGCTACAATTGTGAGTATAAAAGTGAATGGAGAGACATGGCTAATAATGGAATGAAAGAGAAAAGTGTGGAATGGGATGGATATGTTTATGCACACCCTCGTTTGGGAGTCTGATGAAGGGATTGGGGAGAGATTCAACACTCATTTGGAAGTTCAATGGCTAATAATGGAATGGCAAGATAAACTAACGTTTCTCACCAAACTTCTAGCATAATTGATCACTGGCATAGTATCAAAGCCTTTCACACTAAGAGGGCAAGATATTATCCTTGCTTCCCCTAATAAGTACAATTTATTTATGGTGGATCTATACACAATCCACGTATCAAGTTGCACTGAAAGATCGTGTGCAGTGATGTGCTGCTTATTCAGATGTGTTGCATGCTATGGTTACCACAGATAAATTCCTCATCTATCCTTATGTTTTTCTGCTCCTATTTGTCTATTGATCTGTATTCAGGGTTCTTAGTTGGCGTGGAAGTGCCCTTGAACAAATTATTTTATGCTCAGCTTCCATTTGATACAAATACAACAACAATAAAAGCATTTTTCCACTAGTAAGATCGACTATAGAGATCAAACCACATTAATGCGTCCTATCATAAGCCATTTAAATCTAGTTCTTAATCATTTCTTTATTAATTACCTTGGTTGCCCTCAACCTCTAAACTTTATTCAATCCTCTTTTTGAAAAGAGATATTGACGACAGGAAACTAGGCATATATAATAACTAACTGTATAGAAACTAAGCTTTTATAGGAAATTATCACTCTCATTCATTGAATTTTTTTTACTATAGTCACTTTGTTTCGTGTGTGTGTGTGTGCGGGCGCGTGCGCACGCTACTATCAATAACACTAAGGAAGTTTCTATTCTCACATATTCATTTTTTCTCGGTCATTTCAACTCTCTGTGCACGCGCTACTATCAATAACACTAAGGAAGATTCTATTCTCACATATTCATTTTTTCTCGGTCATTTCAAGTCCTCTGTATTAGGTATCCATGTTATGGTTTAGGGGAGAAAATAGAAAGTGTAAGGGTATTTTGAGAAAGGTCTAGTAACTAACTCTGCCAAGCAAGCAGAGTAGTGGTATGTGAAAAATATATTGCTGTTAAAGGAGAATAAGGTGAAGAATGAGAATTAGAGAAGCTCATTCTGGTCTTTGGGACTAAACCAGTCCTTAAGAGAGTGACAACCTCTAGAAATACTGCCATGTTACTTAACTTCTTTCATAAATAATACTATTTTGGGAAATAGGGTGATGTCACAATGATATCACTCTATATCTCCCTGTTTCAGTAATTCTCTCTAGACTACTCTGTTCCTTTATACTTCTTACTGGTACCATATTCTTATACTATTAGATCTATTCTTCTTATTAGGGCTTCTACAGTTCATTTCATCACATGATCAAGCCATCTAAGGGAAGGTTCTTCCATCATTTCCAAAACAGGTGCTACCCTAACTTTCTTGGTAATGGAAATCTTTACCTAGATGGCCCAATTTATGACGAGACACTGTTGTTGACAAGTTGATAGCCAACCAGGAAAAAAAAAATGTTCTTTTCCCACTTGAAGATATTAGCTATATGCTTCAAAGAACCATTGCATATACAAGAACCCATGTTGTAGACACTGGCATTCAAATATAGGTCATTCCTAATCATTTGTTCTATAACTTTTCTTGATCTCCCTTTGCCCCCGTCTCTCAACAAATTTGTTAAGGCAAGTTAGTTAAAAGGACCATTTGCTTTGCAGAAAATAGAAATCAATGCATAATCTTATCCCAAATCACTGGTTGTGCTGAAGAAACCACCTTTATATGCTCAAACAACATGCAATAAAGTGTGTTCTAAATTGCACAGTGCACATTGCAACTAAATTAAGTTCCTTAATTATCTTAGGTGCTATTTGGTCTTATAGAAAGAAGACCTGTAGAAGCCCATGTAAGAAGAATAAATTAGATTTAAGGAAATCTAATAGTAGGAGCAGAAGGAGACCAAGGAAAAATGGAATGACTACAAACATGGTTCATATGAAACATTGTGATGCACTATTGCATCATGGATTCCTTATCCCCGAAGCTATGGGGTTATTACTTCACTCTATTTATGAAAGGAAAAGAACTTGTTAAAATAATGATTTTCTATAAATACAATAGCGTAAATCAGAGAAAGAATATATTACTCTTATGTGATGTGTGTAGATTGCATCTTGATTGTATTGATACATGAGAGAAGACTAACATGAGCACCTACTCAACTACTCTCCATCAATGCACTACCTAAACTACTAACACTAACTAACATTAATATCTCTCATCATATTTCAACAAAACTATCATCTGATTTTATCTCTTTTACTAAACTACACGAAACTTGTTCCAATAACTATCAATTTATTTCTTATTCCAAATAAATAAATTTCTATATATAGTTTTCCCTTTCTATGCACGTTTTCAGTTTCTTAACTTCTTCTCCCTCAGCAAAAACCAAAGCCTTAGATAGATGAAATCCATAGAGTATTGAACAAGCAATCTCATGAGTATAAAGCAACAAGAGAAGCCCCACGGCTTCCCTCATGCTACAACAACAACAGAACCTTATCCCATTAGGTGAGGTCGGCTACATGGATGACACAACGGGCTTCCCTCATTCAAATCAAACAAAAAATGCCACAACTTCTCAAAGAAGATATGACATCTACACTAAAAGTAGCAATCAGAGAAATTAAAGAAAGGGTAATACTCTATAAAAGGAATAGACAAAACTGAAGGATTAAATCCCCTTCGATCACAAATCTTCATATTACTGAATAAATAATGCAAAAAGGAAAAGAAGCTATAATGAATAAAGTCAAACGCCATGCAACAAAAATTATATGAAATTTTATCACTACATTGAATGCATTCTCTTTCGATGTAAAAAATGAAATAGACACATGCCTTAGTCGATGCCTGTTGCAGGCTGTGAAAAAAGCAACAAATCCATACAGAATACTCTTGAGAGCACGGAAAATCTGAAAAGGAAAAGAACAAAAATCTACAGATCAGGATAACTTTCTAGAAAGAGAAGAGGGAAAAGAAATGCATAACTTATTGGAGTGCCATATTCAAACCTGGGAAAAAAGGTCATTCCAAAGAGAGCGCCAAATGGAAACCTCATAGGTGGTAACAGTTGCCTCCGAAGATGATGCTAACTCAAGAATGCTACTAATAATCTGCCATGCATCCCCAAGTACATCAAAAATGCACGTACATACAAAAGTCAGCACACTTGATATTGCAAGGACCAGACGTACAGGTGCATACAGTATTTCCCAGAGAATAAAAAATACAGGATATATGACACATGTTCCTGCAGTAAATTAGAGATGAACACCCAAAATATATCAGATGACAATTTATGTTGAAAAGAATAAGTTTAAGAAATAACAGAGTACCAGAATTCCAATACACATGATGACCTACCAATTCTCCAAATAAAAGTAACCAGAAGCCATATTGGTACAAAGAATAGCTCCAGTATATCTCCCACTAGAGTGTAAAAAGTCCCAATTCCAAGCCACAGGACAGAAAATATGCTTTCTACTAATTCAAACAAAAACTTCAAACTTGGGAGAAGAAATCCAAATATCTCGAATAGGGCCTCTGCAAGAGGTTGAACAAGAACAGAAAAAAAGGATCTTGTGGTATGTGTAAAGGCAAGAAACCACCTAGTAGCCTTCTGCAAGTTATGTAGAAACAGCATTGTCCCTAAATATCTGACCCTTGAAACCATTTCCCAACTTTCAACCCAATCAAAAAGAGGTCCACATATACGAGCAGCAGTTGCCTTCAGAACAGGAACATTTTTGTATAAATCATAGAATCCAATGAGAACAGTTACTAATGAGATTAAAACATATAAAAGTCTGGCAAGTGGGCACATCCATGGACGATAAAGATTGCATATTACTGGGTAAGACTGAAGGAAGATGACCCAAGATGGAAGGCCTGCCTCTAGCAAAGTAAGCAATCGCAGGTCAGATATTATAACTTCCCTTAATTTAAATGGAAGGTCATGATCATTAAACCTAAATAATAGTAGAACATCACTATACTGCGTGGTTTCAATAGTCTCAACAGCATCAAAGCTTGAGCTCCGGGAAAAATTCACTGAGTTATAACCAGAAACACAACGGGAATTCACTAGTTTTCTTCGCTTATTGGGTCCAGAAGAAGGAGGTGTGAGTAGCATGCCTGGTGTTTCTACAGCATCATCAGAATATAATCCAATAGTGGTGTCCCAACCATCCTCAACAGTTAACAAACCATCGTTGCAGATGTTCTCATCATCATCAATAGATATTGTCCCAGAAAAATCTTCACTTGCATCGTAAAATATCTCCCCTGTTGAAATTACAGATAAGAGGGAAAAACGATCATTGAAAAATTAACATTGCTCCAGAAACTACACAAATCATGCAGCTAGTAGTTGTCATTGTGTAACAAGATTCAGCAAATTCTACAATCAATATATAGTCTCAAAATTTGAGGCACAAAATGCATCAGTTTAAAAGGAATAAAAAAAAGGGGGACAATCTGAAAGTTCAAGGGCTAGTCCATGGGACTCCCACTATGACTATAGGACACAGGATAAATGGTGACAAAAAATTTCCACCATTTGAACCCACCCCCAGCCAAAAAAAGTGCACTCCAAACATGGCACAGTCCAAACAATCCTATGAAACCCAAACTTAATGTGGGAGGACAGATAGAGGGAGCAGGGACATAGGGGCATATCTCCCCATGCATATCCTTGTTTCTGCTCTTGCATGAAATTAAAATGCAACGATACGTATCAAGGCTTCTCAATTTACTTATGTTGTGCACACTCACACTAAGGCTTTGTTTGTGTGGAGTAAAGTAGGAGGGAAATAGAGGGGGAGGGAAGAGAAATTAGAAAATTTTCTTTGTAAATTACACAATAAAATTTAAAATTTCTCTTCCCTCTCCTCTATTTCACTCTACACAAACAAAGCCTAAAGTAAAGATAAGAATTCTTGTTACTACCTGAGGCAGAATCCAGGTGTATTTTCAAAAGCAGAAGTTCAGGTAGTGTTCCCGAGAACCAAGTAGTCATACAGCTTCGAGCTTGAGCTATACTGTCAAATTCCCATCTTTTCATGCGTTTTGCTTCTATAGCCAGTGATGTATCAGTCTGCAGATCAAATAAAAGATAACAAATAAAGGTAAATTGTGAATGAAGAAAGTAAGACAGTGTGGCGAACAGATGTGGTACCTGAAGTTCATTAAGGTAGTTGATACCCCGAACACTTTCCCATTCAACTTCAAATATAATAAAACCATACAAAGTCCTTTGCAGTTCACTGCTAAATTGCAGAGTCTCCCTTAGGTTTTTCACAGGTAGTAAAGCTTTCTTCCTTGTCATCACTGCTTCAACGAATGAGAAACATCTCGTAAATTTCTTTGAATTACTTGTGCTTGATTGTGAATAAACATCCTTTTCTTCCTTTCTCCCTCTTCGGGCTTTGGTGTATGCAAAAGGAGATAACCTTGACTGCAAATCAATAAAAATGATATAAAATTTAACAACCAAGAGAGTTAATTAGAACGAATTATTTCAACGACCAATGGTGTGCTTAACAACCTTGGTAACCATCAATTGCCAAATGTGCGCACCCCGTAAACCAAGGTCACTCAACCATGGTCTGTTGTCCACCAAAATATACATTTTTTTACTTTCATTGGCAAGGAAAATACTAAGATCTGCAAAATAAGATTGCAAGTCTCTGCAAAATACATCACAAATATTCATTAGATAAGTACAACAAATACCAAATCATACCAACATAGCACAATCAGGCCCTGTCAATGTAGATTTAGAAAATTTAATGTCCTAAATCATTAACAGAATTTGATAAATGCGGCATGCAATATGTCAATCAGCAAGCAGTTAAAACACAAAACTAAGCAAAGCCTAACACCCGCACCATATTTAGACACTAGAAAGCTCCAACACAATTTCCAACTTGCTAGTTATGTCTTTCATTTCATAACTTTCAGTTTATTGTCTATAGAGAATAAGGTCAAAGGTAAGCTTAACAATTTTCAACAGAGATTGGCTATGAAACAGCAATATTGAACCCAAACTATAAAGCAAGTAAGTCCCAGAAGCAGGACTCATCAGTCCAAGGAATGGGATGGAGGGATTAAACTTGTCCATTTTAGGGAGTAGGGACCTATTAATCCAACATTGTAATTCTTCATAGACTTAATTTTTTTTTTCCTTTCAGACATATAACTATTCAATTTACGTGGTACTTAAAACGAAATTCAACCCCTCCTACAAAGACAAATATTGAGAAGAAAAAATAAAAAATAAGTGGA
>NC_029775.3:1196736-1197396 GCF_000817695.3 Arachis duranensis | reverse complement strand
CAACACCGAAAAAAAAAAAAGAAAAGAAAAATATCAAATGCATTCCAAATGTGATGGTTGAGAATCGAAATTGAGAGTAGTCACTAATAACGATAAGGGATAATGGTATTCCTTGGATATTTCATTGTTTTACCACATAACACAAGAATTAAAAATATATATTTAAAAAAAATACCCAATTTGCAAACTGGTGAGGGGGAAAATGCAGCGTCCATCGTCACCATTCCCCATGAAGAAGAAAACAAGTCCTCCCTCTAAACCTTTCTTATAGCTGCAATCTTCACCAAATTAGCAACTAGCACCTGCTTCAATTCAAATTCCAATAATGATAATTATAATAAAAAATAATAATATTATTATTAAATTAAAATTAAAATGAGAAGAAGAATTCACCGCATGCATTGAACACAATTCAGCACCAGAAACAGGTGCGTGAGGAAGAGGACCAGACGAACGGGCATTCCATGTAAGTGGAGAACGATGGAAGAATTCGAGCAGAGAAAGGAGTGCGATGAAGCAAAGAGCGAGTAACTTCATAACCAAGAAGAGAATAAGACAATTGAGGGAAATTAAATTAAAAACAGAGAAAGAAAAAAAAAAGGATATAAGAGAGAGAGAGAGAGGAATTTAAAGGGTTGGCATAAATGCGGGGACTGAATA
>NC_029775.3:1187382-1196655 GCF_000817695.3 Arachis duranensis | reverse complement strand
GTGATGACAAATTTCAATTAGATTCAGAAAGAGAGAGACTGAGAAGGAAGAGGAGAGGGAAGAGGGAGGGAGGGATGGAAGGAAGAACAATAACGAGAGAGAGAGAGAGCATTTAAACTGGTGTAGATCACGTTCGTTGTTTTGTTTTCTTGTTTTTATCTATTTATTTATTAGGTGAGGACCCGGGCAACTTGCACAGGATTATAGAATTTATTATCGCATGTCAGAATGTATTTAATTTAATCTTTAATATTTTTCACTTTGTGATAGTAAAAAATTCAATTCACCCGTGTTTACGAATGATTATAATAATTCTCATAAACAATTATCAATTAAATAAAAATATATTATATTTTTAGATAATTTATTTAAATTTTAATATTAAAATAATCATTTATATATTTGATAAAATAAACATTCAATATATCTATTATACATACTATTTAGTATTTTCGTTGTCTACTTATATTTTTTCTTTGTTTAATTTTTTAGTATTATTATTGGGGTTCTTAGCTGGATACGAATTTTTAATTGCCATTTTGATCTCTTATTCTTTTGAGAATGTCAAAAGTTAAAAATAATTTTTGTAACAACATTAATCATCATTCTAATAATAGCAAAAAATATTCTTAAAATTAAACTTTAAATCGTAAAACTTTGTTACGAGGAGCAGAGCTTAATTAAGACAACGAAGTCATGTTCCCAAACTTTTGATAAAAAAATTAGTAATATTTTTTTAAAAAATAAAAAAATTAGTTCAATTGGTTCAAATATTTTGCTATGACTTAAAATATCAAAGTTTAATCTTCATCTCTTATTTTTATTGCATAATAATTTTTAGTTTTAAATATTCAAAATATATTGGATTTGGACTAAACTGAATGTATTCGCATTCGCAACTCTTTATTCAATAAGCAACATTATCTATACTTTTGAGTTCAAATATAAAAAATTAAGTATTTTTTATTTATGTAATTTAATATTATTTTATATTTTACTGTTTATTTAATTTAATTTTTTATATGATAAAAAATATTAGAATATTCAATAAGTATTGATATTATTGTATGCGTATAAATTGATAAAAAAATTTTAACTTCTTTTTTACATATTTTAGAGGATATATATTCAAATTTTTATATAAAATAATCATGAAAAATCAAAGAATTGATGCATTTTTTAAGAAGAAAGCTAATATTCAAGAAGGAGAACATATAACTTTTACAATATCAACACCTATAGATAGTTCTTCTACTTTAATGAATCACAAAAAAAGTGAGATGCAACCTCCAAAAGTTCAAAGAGTTGCATTTGATGATATTGACCTTAATTTTTTGGAACGAGACCCTAAAAAACGGATTTAAATTTGGCAATATCACCTAAATCAGAGAGATGAGGTTAGACGAGTTTATCTTAAATGAGATTCATATCAAAAGTATCTTGACAATTATTTTCTATCTAGCCCCCAAAATTTTGTTTCAAACTCCGCCACTGTTTGTTACGAAAACTAATTGAAGATATTATAAATATAATATGTCTTAATTACATTAAAATCTAAAACAAATTAAAAAATTAAAAAAATACTAAATAATCAAATTTTTTTCTTAACCAAATTTGATTAAATCAAAATTTACATATCTTTTTTTTTCATAAGCTCTTCTTTTTCTATTATCTTTTTTTTTTCATTCTTTTTCATTATCAAAGACAAAACTAAATAAAAACATTAGAGAAAAATCAAAAATTAATTTTATAATAAAATAAAATTAAAATAAAAATTTTAAAAAAATTAAATTAAAATTTATATATAATTTATATAAAACAATTTAGGAGATTATTGTCCCCTTCATCATATAAAAGTTTTGTATTCATTATCATTGTTATCATCATTATTATATCATCTCCTTTTCATCCTCTCTTTTCTTCTTTTTCTTTAGCATTGTTGTCTTCTTTTCTTTTTAAAGAAAAATGAATAAAAAAATTACAACATTCTATTTTATATTTTTGTACAATTCTTTTTCAGCATTGTCTTCTTCATCAAAAAAAAAAAACTGTAACATTTTATTTTATGTGTCACGTTTAAAAAATTTTAGTGTCAAAATTAAAAATTTTCTATATCACGGTTAAAAAAATTTTATGTTATTTTTTATATATATTTTCCAAACAATTCTTTCTCCTTCTTCTTCTTATTTTCATAATTTTTTTTGTTTCACACTCTTATAATTTTTATTGTTTCATCCTCTACAAAGAATAAAAAATTAAACAAATAAAAAAACGAATAAAAATAAAAAATTATACTATTTTTTATTTAGATCTTTTTGACAATAAACACAAAAAAATTTAAAATATATATAACTTTATAATAAAAATACAAAAATTCTGCATGAATAAAGAAGAAAGAAGAAAAATAAGAAGAAAAAGAAGAAACTGCAGTATCAAATAATTTTAAAAAATTCAGTGTTAAAATTAAGAATTCTTTGTGTCAAAATTAAACAATTTTTGTATCATAGTTAAAAAATTTTAATACTATATGTTACGGTGGGTAACCGGAGATTAGTAGAATAGATGACGTTTGTTGGCCCAATCGCCCGCGGATGGTAGTCTCCAAGCTGGATCACACACTGGAGCATCCTTCCGACTTGCGTATGTGAGTGAATGTGGGGTGGTACCTGCAAAGACACTCCGATGCCTAAGTTAGCAGGGGTGTTAGCAGGTCTAGAGAGTATTGGGCTTAGAGATACCTGAGGGGTGTCAGTGTATGTATAGTGGTGAGCCAATAACCACCGTTGGAGTAGTGCCATATCTTTAGGGTGTTAACCGTCCCATTATCTTAGGGAGGTTAAGATATGACTTTATGAAGCGGTTAGAGAGATTTTAGGGGCGGTTACTCATTTGAATGAGTGCTTATCTGCCAACTAATATCGTGCCCGACTTCTTTAAGACAAATCGTAGTCAACACCGACTTCTTGACAACAGGTCGGTGGGTAGTAAGGTTCAATCCTCTGGACTAAGCCTTTCTTCTGGACCTGGGCCTTTATTATTGGGTCAGGGTATGAACAGTGCCCCTACTTGAGCCCAATATCTCTTTAGGGTTTGGGTTCAAGTATTTAACTCGGGTTCGTAGCCGACTTTCTTGGAGGAAACACGGGTTTTTAAACCGACGTGATTTTCGCGACCTTTTGTTTCTGACAGTTACGTCTATTCAAGTGTCGTGTCCGTTAGGGATGCACTTAGGGATTGATGGCTTTGGTAACGGTGCACTCTCATTAATGACTGCTCCGTTTTTACCATTATGCCCCTTAGCATGTTTATAAATACTTTCCCTCTCTTTCATTTTTCCGTTTCTGCAATCTTTCAAACTTCTTCTTTCTTTGTTCGTGCTGTATTTTTGCGTTTGGAGACTTCTGCTTCTTCCAACCTTCTCTTTCGGATAAAGGTTAGCTTTTCTTCTTTCACGACATGCCTTGTGTTTGCATGCTTTCGTTTTGTGGGTAGATAGGTTGGTCTGTAGATTTTGGCTTCGCATCTCCTCCCTTTAGGGACCGTGTTTTTTTATTTTTCTTTTCTTTTTTCTTTTTGTAGGTTTCTGTCACCTTTCATAAGAAAAAAGAAAATGGCTTCCGTAGATGTTCTTTCTCAGTGGGTTGATGTCACGGTCCTAGGGGAGGAACCCTTGGTCGACACTGAGTTTATTACTCATCTTCGTACTCACCACAGGCTTTGTACTTCGGAGGAGGACGAGCCAAAATATGAGTTGGTAATCCCAGGTCCGGAAGACCGGGTTTGTTTTGGGAGAGCTAATGAGGTGGCCCCTCATTTTTTCTTTATGTATGAATGTATGATCACCCGCTTGGGTGTTTTTCTTCCTTTTTTGGATTTTGAAATATCTGTTTTGCACCACTGTCGAGTTGCCCCTACCCAACTTCACCCCAATTCTTGGGGTTTTCTGAAAATTTATCAGTTTGTTAGTCACGCTTTGGACTTTCCGACCTCTTTGAGGATTTTCTTTTTTCTTTTCCACATGACTAAGCCCTTTAGTGGGCTAAATAACAAGCAACAATGGGTGTCTTTCCGAGCCATACAAGGTCGGAGAATTTTCACCCTTTTTGACGAATCCTTCCATGACTTCAAAAATTATTTTTTCAAAGTGCAAACCGTAGAGGGTCACCACCCCTTTTTCCTGGATGAGCATTATTTCCCTCGCTTTCCCCTCTATTGGTTGGAAGCCTCCCCTTGTGAGAAGTATGGTCTAGATGACATGGACGAGGTGGAGGCGGCCATTGTGGGGTTTTTCCGAGAAGCGTGGGGGAGGGCCCCAAACTTGGACACTAGGAAATTCCTCCAGGGAACGCCGACCTTTGTTCGGTCACAACTAGGTAGTACATGCATTTCCTATTTCCGACTTGTTTTTGCCGACTTGAGGTTTACCGACTTGTAACTTTTGCTAATTGTTTCTTTTGCAGACATGGCAAGGAAGAATGCTCAGGAATCTTACCAGAGAGTTCAGGAGGCTAAGGCAAAGTCCCGGGCTAGGGCCGGTGGTGCCAGGGCGATCATCTCTCCCCCTCCTCCTCCTCCTCCTCCTCCTCCTCAGAACGTGGGGACTCCCTCTCAGCCCATTGTGATTTCTTCTTCAACCTTGTCTCGGCCACTCCCTTCCGCCCGACTTCTTCCTGAGCCAGAGAAGAAGAAGCGCAAGACTTTAGAGTCTGGCTCTTCTTTTGATGGTGGGGTTAAGGCGGAACGAAAGAACATCTATCCTCATATAAGTATGGATGATGTTTCTGTTCGAAACCACCTCACCATTCTGGCTGAGGAGAGTTTTAAGGCGGCGGGTGTTTGTGGCATGCTTTTGGATATCTTTGAGAAGACTCCTCTCAGCTCTTTGGAGGTAACCTCGAAGGTTGAGGAGTTGGAGGGGAGGCTTCTTTCTTACCAGGACCATGAGAGGGAGCTGAAGGAGGAGGTAGCTAAACTGAGGGCGGAGAGAGATAGCCTTCGGGAGAAGGAGAGCAAGCTGCGGGCCCAATGCAATATGGAGGCGAGTTTGAGGAAGACAGCACAGGAGAGTTATCAGAGTTTATTTCAAGATCTTGTGTCTGTGAAGAAGGATTTGCTGAATTCTCGGAATGCGTACGCCGAGTTGGAGGACTCTATCGCTGATGGTGCCGAGGAGTCTTGGAGGATTTTCCTGGAGCAAGTCAGAGTTATCGCTCCCGACTTGGATCTTTCTCCTTTACATCCTGATAAAGTTGTCATTGATGGTGCTATCGTGGATCCTCCTGTCCCTGTAGTTGTTTCCGAGTCAGAATTGAAGACTCGAGGGCAGAGGATCATTGAGTCCCCTCCTCGTTCTAAGGACGCTCCGAGTTCTTCAGTTATTCTTCCGACTTCCTCTTCATCTCCTGTGGGTGCTTCTCTCCCCTGTCCTGGTGGCGCTCCTCCTGATTCTGGTAGTGGTGATCCGTCTACTCCTCTGCATAAATGATTTTTTATGGCTATATGGGGGCTCGGCCTGTGAGTCCCCCCTTTTTTAAACTCTTTATATGCTGTTTGGTGACGTTTGAACAATTTCTTTCGGCCTTTTAAGGCCGTAAACAAAATATTTTCGCAAATGCCCTTTTTGAATAAGGGTTTTTTAAATTAACACAAAAAATACCCTTTTTTGGATAAGGGTTTAAGTTACCTTATGCGTGTATGCTTTCCTAATTTTGATTTTTCCAAAATCCCCTTGATCTTTTTCCGAAAACCTTTCCCATTGGCTCGTCTGTTTTTCCGAGGGTTTTTGTTTAAGGACTTTTAGGCAGCCTTTAAACTTTTTCCTAGGTTTTCCAATCTCTTTTTGTTATCCCCTATACTCGACTTTGTTTTAGCGAGTTCTTATGACTTAGGTTATTTTTGCGATGCGTTTCTCTTCTACTCGGTTCTTCGCTCCGATTTATGGGTCGGAGTATTTCCGAGCTTTTCTACCCGGGTTCTCATTTTGACTTATGAGTCGGATTGTTCCCGAGTTTTTACGATCGACTTACATAACCTCTTTACACCGACTTGTACCTCGTCGTTTTATTCTGACGACCATCTAGGTCGGTTCATGGGATTTTCACGTTTTGTCGAGCTTAAGTCGGCGCGTTTCGTAGAAAGACTTAGGAAAATAAAAAGGATTTTATAATAGATATTGTAGATGAAAAAGATCTTTATTTATTGGGTAGGTACCTTCTTGCTACTAAGGGTTTTAATAGCCTATTTTCCCTTAGCCTCTACTATGATGCCTCGTTAAAAACCCTTCTCCAGAAAAAACCCTTTAATTTTGGGAAAAAATCATGAAGTTGGGAAAAGAGTACATCAGGGAGTAGAGTTTGCTTTTAACTGTAGTACCTTTTCATATTACAAGCATGCCACGACCTTGATAACTCAGTGCCGTTCAGGTCGGTTACTTTGTAATAACCTTTTCCTAAAACTTCATTGACTTTGTATGGTCCCTTCCAATTTGCGGCGAGCTTTCCTTCTCCTGATTTGTTGACTCCAATGTCGTTTCTGATCAAGACCAAGTCATCCGGGGCAAATGTTCTTCGAATGACTTTTTTGTTGTACATTGTAGTCATCCTTTGTTTCAATGCTGCTTCTCTTATCTGGGCATCCTCTCGGACTTCGGGGAGCAAGTCGAGCTCCTCTTTGTGCCCCCGTATGTTTCCGACCTCGTCATAGAGAGTTACCCTTGGGCTTTGCTCATTGATTTCTATTGGTATCATGGCTTCTACGCCATAAACTAGTCGAGAAGGTGTTTCTCCTGTGGCGGACTGGGGGGTTGTCCTATAAGCCCATAGCACCTGAGGGAGCTCTTCTGCCCAAGCTCCTTTTCCTTCTTGTAATCTTCTTTTTAGCCCTGCCAGTATGACTTTGTTGGCTGCCTCGGCCTGCCCATTAGCTTGTGGGTGTTCCACCGAGGTGAACTGATATTTGATTTTCATACTGGCTACTAAGCTTCTGAAGGTGGCGTCGGTGAATTGGGTTCCATTGTCTGTAGTAATGGAATAAGGTATCCCATATCTTGTGATGATATTTTTGTAGAGGAACCTGCGACTTCTTTGAGCGGTGATGGTGTCCAATGGTTCTGCTTCTATCCACTTTGTGAAGTAATCTATCCCCACGATCAGGTATTTGACTTGTCCTGGCGCTTAGGGAAAAGGACCTAATAAATCCATTCCCCATTTTGCAAAAGGCCATGGAGAAGTGATACTGATGAGCTCTTCTGGTGGAGCTACGTGGAAATTTGCATGCATCTGACATGGTTGACACTTTTTCACAAATTCTGTGGCATCTTTCTGCAAGGTCGGCCAGTAGAATCCGGCTCGGATTACTTTTCTGGCTAGTGACCTTGCTCCGAGATGATTTCCGCAGATCCCAAATAGACAGGAGCGAATTAGTACTTCCCTCTAAACACATTGATAAGTTCTAAGGATTAGAAACGTTTTGCAGGAGGTCCTAACCTGTAACTAGGGGTGGCAAACGGGCCTAAACCCGCCGGGCCAGCCCGCATAACCCGCCAAAAAAGGCGGGCTGGGCTGGAAAATCGGGACCGCCAAATAGCAAAAGCCTGCTTAACCCGCACCGCTTAAACCGTGGGTTTTGGCGGGCTTTGGCGGGGCGGGGCGGGCTTCCCCGCCGGGCTAAGTTTTTTTTAGTGAGGGGGTATTTTTGCAATGTTTTTCCTAAAACCTAACTTCCCCCAACCTAACTTACAAGAGTATGAAGATAAAAATTAAGTGTTTTGAATTATGTTTATGTTATTTTAGAGACAATATTTATAATTATGTTTTGGATTATGTTTATTTTGCTTTGGAGAGAATATTTATACTTATATTTTGAATGAAAATTTGGTTTATAATTATATTTATTAGATATTTATAATTACAAAGACTTTAATGTTTGTGAATATAAAAAATATAATTTTTTATGCCATTAATTTTAACAATGGTGTCGATATCCCCCTTCTGTAGAGGATATTTCTCACCAAGGTGTAGTGTTGTGCTTTCCTTCGGATCTTTTTAGCTTCTTTTTCCTCTTTAGGGAGGATGTCGAATTTCATGTATTCGACTAGGGGGTTCATCCATCCGAGGTCTAGACCGACTACCTCAAGTACTTCTTGTTTGTCTTCTATTTTTGCTACTGAGGGTTCCTGGAGGGTTTCTTGAATCATGCTTCTGTTGTTCCCTCCTGGTTTGGTACTTGCTAACTTGGATAGGGCATCCGCTCTGCTGTTTAGATCCCGAGTTATGTGCTTGACCTCGGTTTCTGCAAAGCGCCCAAGGTGTTCCAAAGTCTTTTCCAAGTACCTCTTCATATTAGGGTCCTTTGCCTGATATTCTCCGCTTATTTGGGAGGTCACCACCTGTGAGTCGCTGTATATCATCACCTTTGTAGCACCGACTTCTTCTGCCAGCTTCAATCCAGCAATCAAGGCTTCGTATTCTGCCTGATTATTTGAAGCTGGGAATTTGAATTTTAGGGAAACCTCTATTTGGGTCCCTCTTTCATCTACCAATATTATGCCTGCGCCGCTTCCTATTTTATTGGAGGATCCGTCTACATAGAGTTCCCATGTAGTCGGTTTTTCCTCTTGATCCCCTGCGTATTCTGCAACGAAGTCAGTGAGGCATTGAGCTTTGATCGCCGTCCGAGTTTCATATCTTAAGTCGAACTCGGAGAGCTCTATTGCCCATTGAACCATTCTCCCCGCAACATCCGTCTTTTGGAGGATTTGCTTCATGGGTTGGTTCGTACGGACTCTTATTGTGTGAGCTTGAAAGTAAGGCCGTAGCCTTCGTGAGGCTACTACTAAGGAGTAGGCAAACTTTTCTAGTTTGCGGTACCTTAGTTCAGGGCCTTGTAGAACTTTACTGATAAAGTAGACTGGGTGTTGCCCGACCTCGTCTTCTTTTACCAGGGCTGATGAGACAGCCTTGGTCGCTACGGATAAGTACAGGACGAGGTCTTTCCCAGGTACTAGTCGGGTTAGGATAGGAGGTTGGCTTAAAAACTTTTTGAACTCTTGGAACGCCTCCTCGCCATCCCTTTCTTAATAAGGAAAATAGTGGAAGGGATTTTAATGCCGATTCTGCCAAAAATCTGGAGAGGGCCGCGAGTCGGCCATTGAGCTGCTGGACTTCTCTCAAACAAGTCGGACTTTTCATTTCTAGGATGGCTCTACATTTATCGGGATTGGCCTCAATCCCTCTTTGTGTTAGCATAAATCCTAGAAATTTTCCTGCCTCCACC
>NC_029775.3:1155034-1187219 GCF_000817695.3 Arachis duranensis | reverse complement strand
GCTCCCCAGGTGAGGGGAAAACACTTTATTCATCAACCTTTGATATGTGGCTCCTGCATTCTTCAATTCGAATGGCATGACCACGTAGCAAAAGTTAGCTCTGGGTGTGATGAATGATGTTTTCTCCTGATCTGGCTCATACATCGGGATTTGATTATATCCCGAGTAGGCGTCCATAAACGATAAGTATTGGTACCCGGAGCTGGAATCCACTAGGGTATCAATACTTGGTAGGGGATAAGGGTCCTTGGGACATGCCTTATTTAAGTCGGTATAGTCGACACACATTCTCCATTTGCCATTCTATTTTTTGACTAGCACTACATTGGCTAGCCATGTTGGGTACTTGACCTCTCTGATAAAGCCGGCTTCCAGGAGCGCCTGTACTTGCTCTTCTACTATTAGGGCTCGGTCTGGGCCGAGCTTACGTCTTTTTTGTTGTACAGGTCGGGATCCTGGATAAACCGAGAGCTTGTGGGACATGAGCTCGGGGTCAATCCCAGGCATGTCAGAGGCCTTCCAGGCGAAGAGGTCGGAATTATCTCTTAGGAGTTTAGCCAACCCTTGTTTTAGCTTTTCCTCTAGGTCGACTCCTATATGAGTGTTTTTCCCTTCCTCTTTACCGACCTGTATCTCCTCGGTTTTTCCTCCCGGTTGTGGTCGCAACTCTTCTCTGGCCCTTGCGCCACCGAGCTCTATTGTGTGAACTTCTCTGCCCCTTCCTCTCAGATTTAGGCTTTCCTTGTAGCATTTCCTCGCCAATTTTTGATCTCCCCTTACCGTTGCTATTCCCGCTAAGGTTGGGAATTTCATGCAGAGGTGGGGAGTGGATACCACTGCTCCGAGCCGATTAAGGGTAGTTCTGCCGATTAAAGCATTATAAGCTGACCCCACATCAACGACTATAAAGTCTATGCTCAGAGTCTTTGATTTCTCCCCTTTTCCAAAAGTGGTGTGAAGGGGCAAAAATCCTAGTGGTTTTATTGGCGTGTCCCCTAATCCGTATAGGGTGTCGGGGTAGGCTCTTAATTCTTTCTCATCTAACCCTAGCTTGTCGAAAGTAGGCTTGAAGAGAATGTCTGCCGAGCTTCCTTGGTCTACTAGGGTTCTGTGGAGATGGGCATTTGCTAGGATCATAGTTATTACCACTGGATCATCGTGTCCAGGGATTATTCCTTGCCCATCTTCTTTTGTGAATGAAATGGTAGGGAGGTCGGATGACTCTTCCCCGACCTGGTAGACTCTTTTGAGATGTCTTTTACGAGAGGATTTGGTGAGTCCCCCTCCCGCAAACCCTCTTGAGATCATATGGATATGCCTCTCTGGAGTCTGCGGTGGTGGGTCTCTTCTATCCATATCATCTCGCTTTCTCTTTCCATGACTGTCCGACCTTTCTATGAGATATCTATCAAGCCGACCTTCTCTAGCCAGCTTTTCTATCACATTCTTGAGGTCATAGCAGTCGTTTGTGGAGTGACCATATATTTTATGGTACTCGCAGTAATCGCTGCGGCTCCCCCCTTTTTTATTTTTAATGGGTCTAGGGGGTGGCAGTCTTTCAGTGTTGCAAATCTCTCTCTGTATACATCCACTATAGAAACTTTCAGGGGAGTATAAGAGTGGTATTTCCTTGGCCTCTCGATACCAAGTTCTTCCTTTTTCTTGGCTTCCCTTTCCCTCTCTTTAGTTGAGGGAGGGGGTCCAGGTCACCAACTCAGGTCTCTTAACTTGGCGTTTTCATCCATATTGATGTACTTTTCAGCTCGTTCCTGTACATCACTTAAAGAAACGGGATGTCTTTTAGATATGGACTGCGAGAAGGGTCCTTCTCTAAGTCCATTGACTAGTCCCATTATGACTGCCTCTGTGGGCGGGTCTTGAATCTCCAAACATGCTTTGTTGAACCTTTCCATATAGGCTCGTAAAGATTCTCCGACCTCTTGTTTTATTCCCAGGAGGCTCGGTGCATGTTTCACTTTGTCTTTCTGAATTGAGAACCTCATCAAAAACTTCCTTGAGAGGTCTTCAAAGCTAGTAACCGATCTCGAGGGAAGGCTATCGAACCACTTCATCGCTGCTTTCGATAAAGTGGTCGGGAAAGCTTTGCATCGCGTAGCGTCGGAAGCATCAGCTAGGTACATCCGACTTTTGAAGTTGCTTAGATGATGCTTTGGATCCGTGGTTCCATCGTAGAGGTCCATATCAGGGCTTTTGAAGTTTCTCGGAACTTTGGCCCTCATTATGTCCTCGCTGAAAGGATCCTCTTCACCCAAGAGCGGCTCTTCTTGTTCGTCACGGGAGTTGCGACTCTTGAGGGAGGATTCCAGCTTTAAGAGTTTTCTTTCTAACTCTTTTCGTCGTTCCATCTCCTCTTTTAGGTTCTTTTCAGTTTCCTTTTGCCGCTCCCGCTCTTGTTCTAACTGTTCCAGGCGGCTGTGGACTAACCCCATGAGTTCAGTTACGTGGGATGGTCCTCCTTTTTCTGACTCGCGCCCATCTGAGGAATTTACCTTCGGATTTTTTACCCCGGAGGTGCCCTCTCTATGCTGATTGTCGACTTCCTGGTGGAGGGCGAGGTCCACATCGTTATTGCCTGTGTCCAGATTCTCTTGTTCAGAATCTGTCTCCACATGGCCTTCTTCGTGGGATCTGTCCGCCATCGATGGATGATCTCTCGGGTCCCCGGCAATGGCGCCAATGTTACGGTAGGTAACCGGAGATTAGTAGAATAGATGACGTTTGTTGGCCCAATCGCCCGCGGATGGTAGTCTCCGAGCTGGATTGCACACTGGAGCATCCTTCCGACTTGCGTATGTGAGTGAATGTGGGGTGGTACCTGCAAAGACACTCCGATACCTAAGTTAGCAGGGGTGTTAGCAGGTCTAGAGAGTATTGGGCTTAGAGATACCTGAGGGGTGTCAGTGTATTTATAGTGGTGAGCCAATAACCACCGTTGGAGTAGTGCCATATCTTTAGGGTGTTAACCGTCCCATTATCTTAGGGAAGTTAAGATATGGCTTTATGAAGCGGTTAGAGAGATTTTAGGGGCGGTTACTCATTTGAATGAGTGCTTATCTGCCAACTAATCTCGTGCCCGACTTCTTTAAGACAAGTCATAGTCAACACCAATTTCTTGACAACAGGTCGGTGGGTAGTAAGGATCAATCCTCTGGACTAAGCCTTTCTTCTGGACCTGGGCCTTTATTATTGGGCCAGGGTATGAACACTATGTTTCACGTGAAAATAAATATTAATTACCATCTCAATATTCTTACCCTTGTGAACCACCTTTCATATGCTATGATTTTCTCCAAAATCAATCATTTTTTTTCCACAACCCTCAATAGAAGAACTTATTCAACCATTAATCCAGGAATAAAAAGAGTTTAAACCTATCATCCAAAAATAGGAAGAGAAATTAGATCGTCTCAGAAAATTAATGAACCGAATTACTACAAGCATGCCTATCCTCTCTTATATTGTACTACCATCAAACGTACGCGTAAAAATAAAGTCAACCAAAGAGAGTGGTATGGAAGAAAGTTGGAACCTCAAGTGAAAGAAAATGAGATAATAGGTGAATTATATAATAAGCAAGGATATTGAGTGTATTGAATTTGAAAAAGTGGTTAAAAATTTAGGATGAGTTAAACAAGTAACAAATTTTATCATTGAGAATGATTCCACACCAACCAGTAATCTCGATAAATTTGTTAAACTTTTATCCATTGAATATGAAAACAATGTTGAGAAGGAATTTTCACAACCTTTAAAATACACTTTTAACAATAAAATTAATGTGAAAGAAGTTAGTAATAAAAAACAAAAGTTATCATAAAAGAGTTAAAGAGGTAAAAATCATATTAGCAAATTATTTGAAAATTTCTCTTTATCCAACACATTTTTTAAGTGAATAATTTTTTCTGTTAGAAAATTTTTAACCCACATCAATATATACAATGGCTAATTTCAAACTCATTATTAATTGGAAAATAAAAAAGAGTCAAATGTTAATCAACAATACAAATCAAAGTTCATAATAGAAGATATTCTGAAATTTAAGTTTTAAAAGTGGTGTAAAGTTCAATTCATTGGAATTCGACTAAAAATTTGAAGCTTAAAAGGAAAATTTAAAAATTTGTCTTCTCCAAAAGAAATATCATGAGCAACAAAAAGTTCTTTTAGAAGTCTAAAACTTTGTAAGAAATTTTATCTTCTTGTTGGACACATAATATTTTTTTTGGATTTGGATCTTTTAAAATCTGAATTTCACTTTAAAGAGTAAAGTGTGATCTTCTATCATTGAATAGTTTCTCTTTCATATTTATTTTTGGTCCCACCCATAAAATTAATGGTGAGAAATCACACTTTACTCTCTAAAATGAAATTTAAATTTTAGAGGATCCAAATCTATTTTTCTTTTATTTTTTATTAAAAGTAATTTTTTTCATTCAACTAAATTAATATAAACCAACATTTTTTGTATGTGTCTAAACATGAAAAGAAACAAAGCAAACACTATTCTATATCCGAGCAGATGATTTACTAGAGATCAACACAAGACTTAGACAAAATAACATGATTATAATTACTCTTGGTATTATATCTAGCCATCCACTCTACAGCTCTATTTGCTTCTCGGGACACCCACTCAACGTGAACAAGCCAAGGACGAGATAAAAACTCCTGAATCTTGTGAACCAAATCTGTTACTTCAGATGAATACCCACTTGTAAGCTCATGCATGATGGACAGAATATAATATCCCTCAAACCGCAATTTCAAGCTAATACCAGCCCTTTCAAGCAGCAAATAATTCACATCTGATGATAGACCAGGGTGGAATGCTTCTAGAGCAGGCCGAGATCCAATCTCCTTTAGAATCTCTAATAATACACCCAAATCCCGCTAAATTTGAATCCAGATACAAGCTTGCATCACAATTAACTTTAAAACTGTTGCCTACCAGCGGTTCCCAACACAGGCAATTTCGGAAAAACCTAAAGGCATTGTTTCGATTCCTGTAAACCTGCAAGTCCTTGGTGGTAATTCTGGCCAAGACAATAACCTTGTGGTTTGTCCAAGAGTTGTCAGTGTTGAATATGTCATTGCACTTATGTTTCCATACCCACTAAAGCCCTACACCAAAAGACACTTCATTGTTAGCCAAGGCCTTTCGAAACCACTCTTCAAGAGATACCAGCCGTCGAGTCCAGGATATTAAGATCCAACATATGCCAAATTGCATTTGATCGTTCACAGTCTCTAAAACAATGCTTCATAGTCTCCTGTATCTTGTTACATTTCTTACACGTATTTGAAGAAACTAAATGCTACTTAAATCGAAATGTCTCAATTGATAAAGTATTATGTAAGCTAAGCAATATAATAAATTTGAACTTCTCTAGAATATTTATATTCCACAATCAATTTCAATTACTATTAGCATTTCAATTTAATATTTTTTCTAATAACCATCTATAACTATCCGTTACACTAAATTTTTTTTTGTTGCTACAGCCCCACTCCCACTGATCTAAACCAACATTTAATTTAATAATACCGAAAGAAGCTCATAAAGTTGCTTTTAATTTTTCTTAGATAACATTCGTAGGTAAAAAATGTTATTTCCTGAATAAAAAAATTGAGTGCGCGTGTAAAACTATAAAGCAAGTAAATAGAAAGTTCAATTTGGTCAAATTGATTTCTTTCCCACCCGTAGTGAAGTCATACGTAGTTGTTGTTTGTTGATGGTAGCACCTCCACCATCTCGCTCAACCAGATCTGAATACATAGATCACTCTCACCATTATTCCCTTCATTTCGATCCGTTTCGTCTTGCTTCTTGCTTGGATTGCAGCAAGTGAGAAATGCAGCGTGCTTCTGTCACCGTTGAGGAACAGCTGTTGCAAAAAGCGATCAAGGAAGAGTGTCCATGGGAGAACCTTCCCAAGCGAATTCAACTTACCCTCTCTTCCAAAGAAGAATGGCACAGAAGGTTAGAGTAGCTTCCTCATGCTTCCTTGCAAAATCTTCATGCTTTCACTTGTAACCTAAATTAAGTCCTCACTGTTTTAAGAGTTCAGGGTTCGGAGTCTCCGTCACTTGAGGCTCTAATTACCATAATTTTTTCTCGTGATGCGCTAAGAGATTGCAGTTTGAGAATGTTCTATTAAAGAGTGAACAAACTGGACAAGATAGAATTGAAAAAAGTGTGCATTAGAGGAAAAAGAAAGTTATGATAACATATGTGGTTTAGAGATAGGAAGAGAAGACTAGTAGAAGCACATAACTTGGTTTGATCAGCCCAACCAACCCTAATTAATGGGGAAAACAAGGGTAGATAACTTTGTATGTTCGATCCATGAAAATAAGATACTGAGGTATGAGCCTGTTTGATTTGCATCTCCATTTTTATCATCTTCTGGGATTTTGTTAAAAAAAATTATGAAAAAGATAAAATTGCCTTCTATTTTTGCCTAAATGCTATTTCTTTTCTGTATTTCTTTGAATTGTTTCCTTACAAGATTATTATCAGAACCCATTTGGAGAATCTTAATAAATTACAAAACCCATTTTGTTATCCAGTAACATCAAGTCAACAACTGCCTCTTTTATTGTTGCTGAAATGGCCCTGCAGTTGGATAGTGGTGCAACATTTAGTATTGAGCAATCAATATTTGAAAATTTCCATGTGTAGTTGCATATGTTAGACATAATATGCTATGCAATAGCCTTTATTTTCCGAATGTGATCAACTCCCCTTTTTAAGAATTACTTGGTGCAAAGTTCTATGATTTTTCATTAGCTTATTTTTGTACAGCGTTTAATTTGAATCCTGGCTAATCCGTTTTCGGATTTTAGCTTTACTTATAGGAGAGGAAAAGAAATACATCCTCTGATTCTTGTAAGCTTGTTTCAACATGACTGGTCTCTTGCTAGATATGTTTCCTTTGCTTGTTTTTGGTAAATTGGAGGTAGGCGTACATAATAAATAGGATGGGATGGGATGGGATGGTATCGAAAACAATACAGGATGGACTGGATGGTGCTGGCACCAGATGGTGGTTACCAATGACTTGGGGTTGTTCCCGGTGCTGGGCAGAGGTTGCCAGTGGCATATGGGTGAACTTGGGTGGTGGTTGTGGGGTGACAGTATGTGGTGGTTACAGGAGTGGGTGGTGGTGGGATCTAGGGAGAAAATTGGGATGAAACATACTAGTCAATCCTGGATCTCGTCCGACCCAAAACTGGGATGATGGGATCTATGGACATGGGATGGCTGGGATTTGAACAAAGGTAGACGGAAATTCTGTGATATGAATAACATCTATATTGTATATAACTTTTTTTTTTCTTTTTAAAAAAGCAGAAAATCAAGAGAAACCATGTATTAAGCATCATAACTAATAATCCAAAATCTTAAGTTCTATATTTCATAGTAGTTCCATAATCCATACTAAATAAACTCATAAAGTCATAAAGTCATGAAGTCATAAATCCTAATTTAAGTTGTCAATAACCAATCATCATGATAGAAGGGCAGTGAAATTACCCATATACCTCTCTTAAAACCATCATAGAAGTTGTTATAAAGAGGCAAAGTCAGGTTTCAACACCCGTGTAAGATCCCAGTTGCATTTGCTGAGAAAGGCTTAGATTTTGGCCCAGATCGCACCAGGATCCCAGCTGGGACATCTGGAATGAAAAAACCTAGATTTCATCTGGTCTCTTCTCAGATGCATGCTGGGATGGGATTGGTTGCCGAGATCCCATGAGATCCAACGAGATTGACTACTGTATTGTGGGATGAAATAACCAACTTAACTTAAAATTATTATTATTTTACTAGGTTAGGCTCATTTAAAATATGGACAATTTTGTGAAGAGGTTTTTGTGTGGAGAGAATGAAGACGAGTATATAATCTACCTTAAAAAATTTAAAAAATAAAATGACATATTCTTCTAAATAGATATCTAACTATTTATCAAAGAGAATCTTCATTCTCTTTTTTTCCCTCTTTACCATAGCATGCACCTTAAAATATTTGTGGAGCTACCAAAAAATAATTTAAAAGAACTAGGCCACTTTGTACTTGGTTAGCTGAGTTTTAGCTGTTGCCAAACACCCCTCTAAATTTTCACTGGTTTGATGAATCTTTTCCTTGGGTTATTAGCTGGAAAATAAAAAATCTATTATTATGCAATGTACCCTCAAGAAAATTCTCATTCATTCATGTGTAGTTTATTTATTTACTTATCTATACCCATTATGACGAGGATTAAGGTAGATTGATAACTGTTTTGGTCCTCAATTTCAGTTTACAATTTTATCCTTATTGTTCATTGTAAAAAATAAACACATAAATGGTTATAAAACTGTTCTCCGGTTACTCATTGCTCCCCACTTTCTGAGAAATAAAACTGTCCAGTTTCTTCATTTTTTCTCAGTTTCACATTTAAAAAAAAAATATAGACATTATATCTTTTTTGTTATTTCTTTAGATTGAGATCAAGTTTTCAATTATATTAACAAAATTTTAAAAATTATTTCACTTGTGAATAATAGATATTCAAAATATGTCACACATCAGTTTTTGGTTTTCATGTGTTGATTCCTTGACTATACATTTTAGAAGTACATAATTAACATTTCCTTTAATTTTGTTGGCTATGGGAATTGCTCTGCAGGATAATTGAAAGTTGCATTAAGAAAAGACTCCAATGGAATAATTGTTTTGCTCGAAAGGTTTGTAGAGAAAGCGAATATTATGAAGACATGATGCAGTACTTGCGGAAGAATCTTGCTGTATGTGCTGTACTAAATACCTGTCTCGTTCTTTTTACTGCAATTTGTATATTAAATAAATTGTTCTAGAACTTTATATCCCTAATTAATTGGAGTTTTAATACTGAAAAGATAAAATAATGTCAACGTTTTAACTAAAATAGCAGGTCTTTTGCTTTTACTGTAGTTTTTGGATAATGTTTTGTTAAAACTAGTATCATGTAAGACAAACTCTTTATATAATAAGGAATATGATAACCCACTAGTTGGGAAAATAAACCTCAGAAGCATGCAAAGTATTATGAACACGTATGAGATGTAGAGAAGTAACAAGAAATAGTCAGGGCATAAATGAGCCCTTCACGGCTTCACCGTAATTCCAGAAGTTACTGTTGAAGAACTTCTCACTAATGGAAACTATGGTCTTTGGAAATCCATAAAGCAAAACTTCCTCCGTAACAAACAATGCGGTCATTTCCTTGGTGTGAAAGAGGGATGATCTTGAGCATGTTTGTTGAGCCTATCAACATCAACCAAGATAATTGGCTTTGGCAGTCCTTTCAAGAAGTCCGTTGATAGTGTCATCCTGTGTGGTATTAGGCATAGGAAGCATTTCCACTTATTCGCCAGGAATGGAATTTCGTTTTTTTTTTTTTGTCAAACTTCATATGCACGCACATATTTCTGGATATTGTTTTGCACTCTTTATTGAATCATTTCAATAGTAGGAGACTCCTTGGAGCAACAACTGGTTTGTCTTCATGTGACCTCAAGGTCACAGATTCAAGCTGTTGAGTTAGCACTGACACTTGTGTACTCGGCAGTCCCTTTATGTTCCTGAATCGTATTTTATCTAAAATTTTAAAAATTCAATGCAAGATGTATATACTAGTTAAATATTGGGCAGTGCTCTTGTATGCTTTCATTGCAAGCCACCTGTATTTATTTATTTATTCGTTTCTTTTGCAGCTTTTCCCATATCATCTAGCCGAGTATGTCTGCCGTGTCATGAGGGTATCACCTTTCAGATATTATTGTGATATGATCTTTGAAGTAATGAAAAATGGTATCTTTTACTTGTTTAATTTCTCTAGTGCATTTGCTCTCCATGATGGCTCTGAATTTTTTTTCCTCTATATAACTTGCAATGAAGTGTTTTGTTTTGTTTTTTGTTTTTCTCTTCCTCCTCCCCCCACCATGTGTCTGGCCATCTTAATGAGCCTTTCTAATACCAACAAAAATTTTGTATGATATATTTTCTGACTGATGATTCATCTGTAACTTGAATGGATAGAACTGGAATGTTAGATTGTTCTTAAATTGAGAGTTGCTTTAATAATCCTGGTTGGTTGTCTACTTGTCTAACAAAATCTTTTCTGTAAAGTCGGGTGGTGTGAATAAGTAGTTGGTAAATAGGAATGTCCCTGAAGTCAGGAAACTTATGTTTGAATTTGAAAAGCTTAGTCCTGTTTTTTTTTTCCCTATTTTTCTGGTTATAGGTGATGCTTCTAAGTTTAAATAGAGGGAGCAAATTGGTGCTATAAGATGAAATGTGATATGTATTGATTACAGGTTGATGGTAGTATATATATAAAGCGAGCCATATATGTGAGGAAACATATCATGAGGTGATCATATGCCTGGCAATAATGCAGACCTTCTGTTGAACTTGATATCGATCCAACAGCCATTATGGTTATAGCAACTTTAGTTTGGGATTGTTTTATTCAAAAAGCAATCACGTTAGGGAGAAGGGCTTCTAGTTGTGCGGTTTCCTGAGTATGCTTGAAAACAAGGGTTAGTGCTAGTGTTTGGAATTAATGATAAAATGGTTAAGAAGACAAGAGGCTGGTGTATGGAGACCAAATAGTGATAATGTTACTAGTTACACATGTTTGTATATACATATAGGCATTCAGTTTAGCAGGTTTCACATGAAACCTATACCACACTCTATTGTAGGTAGCACTCTATGTTGCAACTTCATTACTTGCCTTGCCGCCTATATTTATTTCTGATTCATTGTTACTGTATATTATAGTCTGCCAATCAAAGAATCCACTCTAGTACCTGTGATGCCCTTCCCTTCCCTTGTTATTTGTACCAACCTAATCTTTATTTGCAAGTAAGCCTGTTTTTTGAATTTATTAAATGTTTAATTTTACGCAGAGCAACCTTATGACAGCATTCCAAATTTTAGTGCTGCGGATGCTTTGAGGCTTACAGGAATAGGAAGAAATGAATTTATTGATATAATGAACAGGTGCAGATCTAAGGTACTGGATTGATTTACGTAGACAAATATTAATATATAATTGGTACTTGGATTTCAAGTCTGATTGCCTAATCATTTGGTGAATTGGTTGTATTATTATTTGGTTTCTCTTCCTAGCTTAGCCTTTTTTGAGATGTTCATGTTTACCAAGAAATCCTCCCTGATTCTAGGAAGTGATTCTCTTAATTCTAGCTATTATACTTCGTTAATTTCTCTATCAGGAGGAGACATTTTTTGTATAGAATAATCTGAATCATATTACCAAACATTTCAAGTTGCCATCAGACAAAATCTGTGTGCAGTGCCTCATATTCACAATCATGGCTGATAGTTTGTCGGTCACTGAGGGTACCCTTAAATGGAGAATACCATTCAATTCCCACGTATTTAATAACTCAACTAATTAGAGGGTACTGTTCGCTTGTCCTACGCGTCAGTCTCCCTCCTGGCTTTTGACCATCACCATTTCATCCAGTGATCTTGAGGGCATTCCCGATCACATTCTAGTGTTCCGGAATGTGAATGATTTGGTACACGAGCTTATGGGTGACTTCATGTATTACCAAACAAAATACTAGGACCATGTTTGTTTGTATCTCTATCCGTAGTGTCTACTTGTCTCTATAGTTTGTCTCGGGGAAGCCTCAAAGCATAGCGTAGGTTGCTTTTGGATTCTATCTCTATTAGAGAAATATGGAGACAAGAGACATAGACAAAATGGCGAAGATGGCTATTTTGTCTTCAGTTTTAGAAAGTACAGAAAATACACGAACTTTCTGTCTGAGACAAAAATTTTGATGTCTCTGTCCTTGTATTCACAACCAAATGAGTTTCAGTATACAAACAGAGCCTAGGGTTCAAGGCCATGGAACACGGGCAAACATATGTTTTATCACATTCAATATGTTACTTCGGAATGATTGCTTGTGATTTTCTTTCTTAATGGGGTTTAGAGTAGGAAACTTTGATAATTAGGAAAATAGTAAAAAGTAAAGAGATATAAAATGTAATAACTTCAATGGAGAAATGTAGGTTTGCCTTTTATGCAATCATATACCACAACCAGACTGGATGTGGTTGATATTTCTGTCTTCATTAGCAAAATCTATATGATCATTTATGATGCATGGACATTGACACCAACCTGGGATATGACACGACACAGGATACGTGGACAAGTGAATTTTAATTTCTTATAAAACACGGGAACACGACATATATGTAAAATATAAAGTATTTTTTAGAGTAGTGATATTTTGATATTTATTGATATTAAAATATAAATTAATTTTTAAACTGTTTTTAATATCTTTTTTTAATTATATAAAGTATTTAAAATATTTTTGTTTTAATAAATAATAATATATACTATTTCTAAACTCATTTTAAGAATATATGTTAAGAGTAAAGTTTGACACACTGACATATGGTATTTAGGTGTGTCTAAGCGTGTCCGGAGAAGAATTTTTTATTTTTTATTAAGATGCAGTTGGACACAGAAGACACGCGTGTTGGATGAGAGTCGATGAGTTTCGTGTCCGACACGTAGACACGGCAATTCGGCAAAGTATCCGTGCCTCATAGATTATCATTGTTTAATTATCTAGGGAATGTATCTTAATTCTGGCCCTCATAAATTTCAATTTGATTTGCATAAACATCTCTATGTTCTCAAAATTTGGATTTTTTTTCTTGGGTTTTACAGAAAATCATGTGGAAATTGAACAAATCAATTGCCAAAGAACTTTTACCAACACAACCTGTGGATTTTCCAATTGAACCGTGGTGGGGAGTTTGTCTTGTCAACTTTACATTGGAAGAATTTAAGGTGAGTTGTGCTTAAGACCCTTTGAGTATGGAAGAAGAGTTGTATGTAATAATGTTGTCACTTTTGTTAATTGCAGATAGTTGTATATTCCCTTGTCTTATAGTTTTTTTTTTCCTGCTATTTTAGAAACTCTCAGAAGAGGAAATGGCCACAATAGACAAAGTGTGTAAGGAAGAGGCAAATTCATTCATCTTGTTTGATCCGAATGTTATCAAGGGTCTTTACAAACGGGGATTGGTCTATTTTGATGTTCCTGTATATCCTGATGATCGGTTTAAAGGTGTGTTCTATGTGTTAAAATGTGCTCTATGTTTTACTCTGAATATCCTTAGAGGTATATTCACGGAGAATTAAAGTTTTAAGCTTGAAGCTTAGGATATCCCTTACACATCATGGTCCAAAGCATATGCTAAACTATATGGCAGAGAGTTGTACATCAGTCATTGTCCCTAACAATTTTTTAGTTTTGGTTGCACAAACAAATTGGCAAAACCAAAATATAGATATATCTTCTGTCATTTACATTAGTTTCTACTCAACCTCATGCACAACTCTTTTGTCCATTTCTAGGTAATAGTAAGTATACTGTAACCATTCCAAACTCAATACTGTCTAAAATAATGATACTAGTTATGTTTCTGTATCTTGTGCCTTAGCTAATGATTGGTCAGCTGTGTAGTTAGTAATTATGGTGAACTAAATTTTGTAAAATATTAATAGTTGGTGTGCTTGTGTAATCATTCTGAGGCTTATAAAGCCTATTGTGTTGAGAACTGAATGGATGTAGTGTACTGAGCAATTATACTTCATCAGTAATATCTTTTTATTTTGTGTCCTTGTGTGGATCATTTACTTGTTAATGGCTATTTGATCAATTGGCTTGAGAATTTTTATATTTATGGTTGTTCAGTTTCTAGGCTCGAAGGTTTTGTTTCCAACAGGGAGCAGACTTATGAAGATCCCATTGAAGAGTAACATTTATTTCAGTCTGTATCTTTTTTGTTAAACTTGCTTTACGTACATTGCGTCCCTAATTCTAAGGTTTTCCTATTCTTCCAGGTTATTATATGCAGTATTTGTTGTTTCAAATGAAAACGCATCTGTTACTGAATTGGCAAGTACTCTACAGGCAGACTTGGCACAACTGCAGGCTGCTGCTTCTTTTGTATGTCGATTGGGATGGGCAACGAAAGTAATTGATCCAGCATCTATTCTTCAAGATACAAGTGCATCTGGGTCTCGTAGAAGTATAGTTAGTGATGAATTTGGTCAAGCCCTTGAGAATATGGTTATCAATAATGATTCCAACCGGCAAGGAGATGCTTCAAGTTCCGGAAATTACGGTCCGCGTTCGGCCTATACACGTGCAGCTTTCATAGTAGATGCTAACATAACATCCTATCTTATGATGGGTTCTGTTTCACCAGGTTTCCTTTCACTTCTCCATCATGCTGAAATTTATTTGCTAATGATTCGCCAGCTTTCGTTGTTGATTTTTGAGCATTTTGTCGATAAGATAATAGATAGGAATGGACACAGTTTGATAAGTTTAATATTTATATTGTTCTCAAAATAAAGGAAAATGGTAGCTAGGTTGTCTACAGAGCTTTTTATTATCCGTCATTTTGCCTATATAGCTCTAACCACCTTGGGTAAAATATTAGTGCTAGAGGTATCTTGCATCCCTATGAGAATAATGGAGCCCTGGTGTCATATTAGGGGACAATATTTCCTAATAAAATTAATATTGACTGTGAGTGAGCGCTAATAATCAAACTTGCAAAAGTCTGTGCGAAGTCTCTCTGGTCTCTTTGTATATCATATAGGTTTTCTAGTTATATGTTATACAAACCAAGCTACTGAATGAGTTGTTATTCCATGTAAAATGGGATAGCACTTACTGTTATTAATAAGCCCATTTCCAATTCTAATGGATTTGGTTTTATGCATGATCATGTCTGTTCAACATATAAATTCGTGAACTAAAACTTCTCTCTAGTAATGCACATTAGAAGTGAGTACTTTCAAGTAGAGAAAATAAAATATAACAGCGCCAGATCTTGAGGGTCTGCCAATGCTGTTCTAAAGAGGCCCCAGAATTGGGGTACTTTATTTTGTGGAACTACTTTTTCTGTCTCTCACTTTTGGTCTCGCATACATTTTCTCTCACCTATTTTCTCATCACTTAACCACATCCACCCCAAACTTTAACTTCTTCGTCCATTATTAAGGTTAAGAACAGTCCCTAATGCTACTTCTTTCTTCTCTGGTGACCACAATAGTTAATAGAGTGAGTTGAAGAGTGAGCTAAGCAAGAGTCTAGAAGAGGTAGAATCTGTTAGATTGTTAAGAGTTGGTAGCAGATAGATAGATCTTACAACTAACTAAGGTATGAAAACTCCCTTCTACTCCTTTGTAATAGCTTATTGAATAAGCTACTCAGCTATGTATATAAGCAGTGAACTGAGCTTAAACTCAGTAATGATATAACACAATAAACATTCATTCTCAATTCTCTCAACTCTTTCTTCCCTCTTCTAACTTGCCTCTCACATTCTCTTCCGAATATCTCTCTCTGACTCGATGATCAGAATTTTCTTCTCTGGCGCCATCAAGTCCTATCGGTAATCAAAGGCAATCGCCTTTTCAGTCTCGTTGATTGGTGTGCTCTTCATCCTCTGAAATTTATGTTGCCGGAGGATGCTCTCAATAATGGCGCATCCAACGAGTTTGAGCTCTGGGAAGAGAAAGATTAGACAATCCTCATGTGGTTGATGTCGATGATGACTGAAGGGTGCTCACACTTGTTGATTGTGAGTTTTCGTGGCAAATGTGGTAGAAACTTGATCTTTACTTCACGTCGCAGACAACAGCACACATGCAACAACTGAAAGTAGGGTTAAGCATTATAGAGAAGACTTCGCAACCTTTGAAGGAATGCCTCCTCTCTCACACTTTTCTTTTTCTTTTAATTTAACGTGACTCGGTGGTGGTGGTGGCTTCTGCTGTAATCACCACTCACTATCCTACTTTTGTACCAGTTTAAACTATCGAATAAAACACCAAAACCCCAAAATAGTATGACTTCCCAAACATTGAGTGGCATGTCTTGAAAATAACAATAACACCGGTTTAGGTTTAGGTTTAGGTTTATGCTTTTACTTCATATTTGTTGGTTATCACGGATTCAACTTTGGGGCTGCCTAAATTGCAAAAGAGCCAGTGATTGAGAGCATTGATGGCAAAGAATACTGACATAGTTGATGATTTAAAAAATAGGCGAGTAATTAATTTGGCTTCTACCATATCAACTTGAGATATTGAATGGTTCTAAGATTTCCGGCTAGATAATGAAGGGTATTGTGGTGGTGATTTTCATCCGACACAGCACATACTGATCCTGTTGATAAATAATGAATTTGTTTTTGGTTTGTATGTTACACATACATACTTCTGCAACAAATGCTTTATTTTCTTTGTTTATTCTTTTAATTATATTTATTTATTCTCTGCATTGTTAGCTTAATAAAGTTTAAGGAGAATTTTTTAAAAATAATTTGACTAACAATTAGCAGCTAATTCAACTTCCATTGACCACATACTTCCAGAAATAAGCAATCAATCTAAGGTTAATAATCTTCATTACATGATAATCTATTTCATTTTCTTTTCATTGATTTCCAAATCCATTATTAACTTGTTCATGCTTTTTTTTGTATTTGTACTGTATACTAATAGCAAAACTATTATTCTTGTGGTGCTATTATGTGTACTATAGTCTGACCATGTTCTCCCTGTAACCTATTTCAGGCCTGAAATCTCATGCTGTTACACTATATGAAGCCGGCAAATTAGGCCATGCCAGCATTGCTGATCTTTGCAGGGATCTTGGCACTCTGGAGGGTGCAAAATTTGAGGGAGAGCTGCAGGAATTTGCAAATCATGCATTTAGCCTGCGTTGTGTATTAGAATGTCTACAAGCAGGTGGAACTGCATCCAATGAAAAAGAGGAGAAAGGTTTTAACAAGATGGATGCTGTGACTTCATGCACTGATGAGTCAAGTTCTATGAAAGTTGAAATCCCTCTGGCTCGGAAATCAGAATACTCTGTTATTGCAGAACTTAGGATGAGTGGTGATAATTTAGATCTAGATAATTCGGCGGAGGCTTCTACTTCATCAAAAGCAGTTCATAGTAGTGCATTTGCAACCCATTCTACTACTTCGTTAGATGATGCAAGTATAAGTGGGAAAAAGAAATATCGGGTAGACATTCTCCGCTGTGAAAGCTTGGCTTCGCTTGCACCAGAAACTCTTGATCGTTTGTTTCTTCGTGACTATGATATAGTTATGTCCATGGTGCCTCTTCCTCAGTCATCAGTTCTTCCAGGATCCACTGGTCCAGTACATTTTGGTCCTCCCTCGTATTCTTTTATGACTCCTTGGATGAAACTGGTATTATATTCGTATGCAGCTAGTGGGCCTCTTTCAGTTATCCTTATGAAAGGACAGTCTCTGCGCTTGCTTCCTGCTCCCCTGACTGGTTGTGTGAAAGCTCTCATATGGTCTTGGGATGATTCTACAGTAGGAGGCTTGGGAGGAAAGCATGATGGAAATTTAGTAAATGGAAGTATACTGCTGCACTGTTTAAATTCCCTTCTTAAACATTCGGCTGTCCTGGTGCAGCCGCTTGGTAAGTTTGATCTCGACGAATCTGGAAAGGTGGTTTCCTTGGATATCCCTTTGCCCCTAAAGAACTCTGATGGATCAATTGACCCCGTTGGTGAAGATTTAGGAATAAGTGAAAAAGAATGCTCAAAGTTGAATTCTCTCTTGACTGACTTGGCAAACAAGATTGAACTACAAACAGTTGGATATATTCGCCTACTGAGATTATTTAAAGGAGCAGATTCAGAGCAGTTCTCACCCGCTAAAGAGAACTATGATTGGGTTCCATTGGGTGTTGAATTTGGGATGCCGCTGTTCAGTCCAAAGTTATGCAATAGTATATGTAAGAGGGTAGTTTCATCTCAGTTGCTTCAATCTGGCTTATTTGGTGAACACCATAATGCTATGCAAAGCTTAAGAAAAAAGTTGCATGACATTTGTGCTGTGTACCATGCAACTGGTCCTGCTGCAAAGCTTCTTTACCAGAAAGAGCAAGTTAAGGAATCTTCACAACTTCATATGAACTATGCTAGCGGAAGATGGAAGCCACTTGCAGAACCTTCGTCTCTAATTTCAGGAGCAACTAGTGAGAATCAAAGGTTAAAACTTGCTAACCGGCAGTGCTGTGGAAGTGAAATTTTGTGCTTTGATGGCAGCAATCTTAGGTTTGTTAAACTTCTACAAATTAAGTTCTTGAATATTGTTGAATTTATTTTATTTATTTATCTTTTTTATCAGAGGAATCAATTATCACAAAATAAATTTGCTTGTGGAGTCCTTTACCAGTTTAAAATTGAAAGTACAATAATTTATAAAAACTTCATTTATATAGCTTGTATTTTTGTTTTTGCTGTATTAGTTGATAGAGATATAATCATTCATGTTTTTCCTCCTATTAGTTTAAGCTTTTGGGAAAATGGTATCATAACATGGTATCATAACTTCTATGATCGAAAGGTCTAGAAAATTCATGCAAATCCAAAAAAAATCTCTTGCATGAGAGGCGTGTTAGAGATATAACCATTTATGTGATTCCTCCTATCAACTTAAGCTTTTGAGATAATTAGTATCATGATATTAGTTAAATACAATTCTCAGAAACTGTATAATGGTGCAGGTCTTTTGCCTCTCCTCCTGGCTATGAAGCTGCGACAAAGCTCAATGAAGAAGCGCGGCAAGTTGACACAAAATCTGAGGCAGATGAAACTGATAGTAAGGAAGTAACGCTTCCCGGAGTAAATCTCATTTTTTATGGTTCTAAGTTGCATCCATTTGATATAGGTGCCTGCCTCCAGGCTCGTCAACCTATTTCCTTAATAGCAGAGGCAGCAGCAATCAGTTCCACAAAGTAAATCTCAGCCTCTAATCTAAATGTGTGCGCTTGTAACCTACATTTTGAATACTAAAATGGACTCAGGTTTCTTGTTGGCTTTCCACTTCAACAAATTCCTACCACTTGCTAGCACACAAAAAGGAGTAATGTAATCAATTTCTTTGATGGGCTTTAGATTCTGTAGCTCTTTCTGAGCCCGGGGTTACTGCTAGTCCTCTGTTGATTATTATATTTGTACTTCGATGTTTATCCTACCCCCAAATTGTTTCATCTTTTCGAAGTGTTTCATATTACGTTCCTGGAACATGAGTATTGCAAGTAAGGTATCATGTTTCATTGTCTTCTAGCACTTCAGGAAATGACAACACTAGCCTTTCAATCAGAGAGAAAAAGATGGAAAAGTTCACCTTTGTAAGTGGCAATGCAGCTTTGTTCTATGGATACTGTAGTCTGTAGCCCATTGAGCAACACAAGTTTTTGGGACGTTTTATTTTTTTATTTCTTTTGGGTGGCGTGGCAAGTATTTCACGAGGTCTATTATTTAATATAATTGTAATGTCTATTCATATTTATTAATATATAATAAGAATGTAGTCGATGGTTCTTTGATTGACACATGGTGCGATGAGTTATTTTTTTATTATTAATAAGAATGTAGTGAATGGTTCTTTGATTGACATGTGGTGCGATGAGTGCTCGACAAGTATGTATTCTAGTTGAATGACACGTGAAAGGTAAGAAAACACAGTAGTATCATGTCGTACAACAATTTTTTCGTACAACTTTTTTCTTGTTTGACAAACGAAATTTGAAATTTGAAATTGGCTCACTGAAATTTTTTCCAAAAAAAAAAACTTTTAAGTAAGATTTAATCTTTTCTCATTTTAATTTTATGATTTGAATTTTTTGCGCTCTCATTCCTAATTTTCTTTCTCTCTCAAATCTATCATTTTCTGCATCTCTGAAGAAGTAGCTCCGAGTTTTTGGGACTCATTCGGTGTTTCATAGTCCAATCTTATCTTCTGCAACTTTCACCTCTTTACCCTATCAGCATCGGTGATATTGGTACCATCTACCTCTGCCGCCTCAGATGACTTCCTCTCCTCTGAGTACGATAACTACAACAACGGCGACAATGAACCCTCTTTTCTCTTAAATGTGGAGGAAAAAGATGAAGAAAGAAAAACAAGTAAATTACGTTGTCTTATTTTATAAATGAGAAACTTGAGTGATGTTGGAAAGCATTATCCAACTGCCAAATGGGCTGTCATGTTTCAAACAAAGAACAAGCACAAACAATAACACATAATGACCCTTCTACTACTACGATTATTGTAACTAGCAAGAGAATTAAAGTTCCTAACCACGTAAGTAACTATAAGTTGTTATTATTATAAATTATGATACCTTTTTGAATTTATTTAGTTCATAAACTAATGGCTATGACATTGGTGAAATGATTTGTTTGGCAATTTTTTAATAGTGTTCATCATGCCTCCATCCCAATAGCCTAAGCGTATAATGTATACAATGGACTAAATCTTTGGTCTATGAATAAAATGAACATCACCTATACTATCCAGAATAACCATCCGAATACCACGGATAATAAACATCTCATGTCATAAAATCACTCATCCCAAAAATTTAAGCTAATTTTAAAATATTAACAAAATTTGCTCAATTTCTCCCTCTGAAACTTTGGTGTTATTCAAGATATAGCCTGTGCACAAATAGTGCCTGAGATAGATATGTATCCAAATTAATTTAACATAACAAAATCAATAATTATCCCTAATATTATTCTAAGTTTTATTATTTATTTTAATTAAATTTAATTTATAAAAAAATTTAAAATTCACCAAGAATCAAACCATTAACCTTTCGGATCTAAAACTCTAATACCATGTCATGAACCCACTCATCCCAAAAGCGTAACCTGACAAGACAATGTAACACTAATGGTCATATCTCTAATACTTCCTAAACCTCCATTGTACGCATTGTATGTTAGGCCATTGGCTTCATATACTTTCTCTTTTCAATATTTCATGACATCTTATATTAGTAACATACAGGACTTTGAGCGCGACAATTCTACAATGAAAAACGTAAAATAACTTAATACCCATAAAAAATGAAATTACTTTGACAGAACGTTCTAAAAAAAAAGATAATTTGCAAAACTCATTTTGGCCCTTGGAAACTTTCTATTCATCCTGCCAGAGTGCCAGTTATAAGTAGGTATAGTAGCATAAAGAATACAAGTATACAAGAAAAATCTCCCATGGCAAAAAATGAGAATAACGGAAATCAAACAGAGAAGTAGCCGTCGATTTTGCTTCTTTAAGTGCAAGGCTGAATTATCCGGGAGATACACCTGCAAAGCCTAATAATTCTCAAATATCCAACTCCCACACTCTGAGCTGCACTTCTTACTTGTGATACAAGGGACAAAGGCGAGTCATGTTCCATGCCGGTATGACCAAGTATTTGAGATGGAAGGACCTTTGCAGGATAAGCCCCACTGCTCAGACACAATATGTCCAACCAATTAGCTTCTTTAATAACAAAAAACAAATAAAACTGATCTTCCGAACAAAATTATTAAATAATACTAAACACGTTTAGAATTAATGATAGAAATAAGGATTTTCATTTAATTTTTTGAAGGAGGGGGGGGGGGGGGTCCTACCACTACTAAAGTCCATGAAAACTAGCTGCAAATCAAGCCGTTGACCTGCAAAACGACATACATTAAGTGAAACTACAATTAAGTCCTTATCAACATGATCAAGACTCTCAAATTGCAAGGATGTAATTCCTATCAAGAATTTTAAGACTTTTCTGCATATAATTGGGAATCAAACTCCAGAATTCAGAAATAGAACTTTCTTTACCAGAATGTGAAAAGAACTTTGCCTGGACCAGATTTCTAATTTCTATGCGAGATAACTGAACCTCCTCAACCACATCTAGCAAATTACTCAGAAGTGAACTAGTTATCTGCATACAATAGCAGGTCAATGATAACAACAATAAATTTCAGCAGAATCCAGCATTCATCCATTTCCTACTCTGATAATTGCATGCTACAAACTTGTAAAAGCAAGCATTTAGCCGAAGAAATTGAAAGAAAAATGAAATTCTAACTAGAAACGTAATTGCTTGAGCCTGAGATTCTTCTGGCCAGCTACCAGTATTATTAAATAAAATAAAGAAACAAACCCTCAGCCAGATAAAGCAACTAAAATATTAAGGACGCAAGCTTTCTTAGATTGTACAACCTAGCCCATGCGAAAGGTTTGACTAAGATATTATAAACCCCACTTACAAAAGAATGCATGGTCAAGGACCGTCCATACTAAAATCTAATTTATTAGAGAACACAATGGTTTTTATATCAAACATACCTGTCAAACAAACTTCCTTTTGGCTTGAAGTATGAAATAGATACATCGATGCACCTGTCTTGCTCAAGTCTTTTATTTATAAAATGCTGACTCGAATAGCAATTACTTGAGCAGTTGAGCTTAGTAAGTTGAATAAGCCCAATTTAGGCAAGGAAGAAGGGAATGCCAATTGACATTATTGGATATTATGGCGGAATACCTTCAAAATCAGATCTCAATTTCAAAAGAAATTTATCACTCAGTAGTTTCATGAACTTATACTAAAGGAAGACCTTCAGCAGACAAGTTCTCAAACAATATCAGTGCATCCCCGTATCAGTTTTTCTATTGTTTTCTAATAGTTCTGCAGAGCCAGCATCATCAAAACCTTTCTTGGTATACCAAACGATATCCAGCTATTACTCCTAATCAAGCTTCTGAACACCAGAGGCCCTTCCCGAGATCACCCTATGGCTGTTGATCCAATACTTGATTCATTACCAGCTCCATTACAGCGTAGTTCAGACATTTATGAACCCCTGATAAGTATGGTTTTTCTTCCATTTTTTATCCATGACAGCAACTTTGGCATATGTTTCTATACCTTCATCCAACAAACAGGCAATCAAACTTGAACGTTGGCAACAAGCTATATTGAACAAAACTAATAGCATTGGAAGAAAATCAAACATTGGATGTTGTTCTATGCATCCATTGCCAAGATGACTATTGTGCACACCATTCTTGCCATTATTGCATCCAAATCTTGGCCTTAACACACCAGATTGATGTAAAGAATGCATTCCTCCAGGCTGACCTTAAAGCACATTCTTTATATGGATTGAAACAGGCACCAAGGGTATGGTTTGAGAAGTTCTAAACAACACTGACTGGTTTTTCTTTCATACAAAATCAGTATGATCCAACCATTTTTATAAAAAGGACTTCTAAAGGAATTGTGGTATTCCTTGTTTATGACATGACATTGTGGTGATGGGCTCCAATCAAGAGGCTATCTTTGAAATCAAGCAACAGCAGCATTCAACTGTGATGACCAAGAAAATAAATAAATAAACAAATAAAAGAGACACTAGTGGCCACATTTTCTCACGCACTCGTTCTTTTTTTCTTGTCCATTTCTTCTTCTCCTTTCCCGAGCTTCTACCTTTGTGTCACCCATTTCCCTTCTCTCCTCTCTTTATACCCGCTTTCTTCTTTGATATGCGAAACTCATCTTGTTTTTCATTTTATTACTCTTTCTGCACTGTATTAATATTATATACCCATCATTTTGTACTCTATTATTTTAGCTTAAATCTTCAAAACCCCATTTGAAGTAGCCTAAGCTTGAAGAGGAAAATCACTCTTATATGTAAGTTTTGATGATTACTTGTTTTAAGTACTTAAACTAATATTTTCTTAAATTTTGATTATCTCCTGTTAAATCTTGTATCTGTGGGATCTGCTATGCATTCAAAGAATGCCTGAAACCCCAAGATATGTGAATGTATTGATTGAAATTATGTCTGGTGACACTACTCGTTTTTTCCTATGAAGTCCATGTCTGAGGCTTGCTAGGTACGAATGTCTCTATGCACCAATCATGGCTAGACCAAGTCATGACATCAACTTTCAACAAGAAAGATCTTGAGCATCTCAATTTTTCCTTGGGGTTAATGTGAAACATAGAAGAGATAAAGGTTAACTTCTACCAGACCCATCTTTTTACTAAAAGTTGGTTGGTAGTCTTATATATGTAACCCACAGTTGACCAGACATCTCTTTTGTTGTTCACATAGTAAGCAAATTCATGCAATGCCCAAATTTCCATCTTTCAGTAGTGCACCACATTATGAAAATACCTAATGGCTTCTGACTGCAACTTGAAGCATATAGTGATGCTGATTACACACAGAAATCTACCTGTTAGTGATGCTTCCAGGTGATGCTCCAATTTTCATGGAAATGCAAGAAGCAAGACTGTCAGACATCCACAGAAGTAGAATATCAGTGTATTGTACTTAGCATGTTCCGAGGTTATTTGGTCGCCTGGTGGTATTTCTAATCTGGGTTTCTTACGAGCTCAACCAACAACACCCCATGCTGACAACACAAGTACCATCCAGATTGCAAACCACGAATGGACAAATTAGAGGTAGATTGCCACTAGATCCATCAGGCATTTGACCACCAAGTTATCACTCTACCTTCGATCTCCACGTCCATTCAAGTGGCAGACATCTTCACAAAATCCTTGCAACGTAGTGCCATAATTTCCTACTTAGCAAATTGATGCTCATAGATTTTTCGAATATCAATTTGAGGGGGAATGTCATTAGAATTGACTGGATATTATTGCAGAATATCAACAGAATATCTGCCATTATATTAGCAGATATCCCAGCAGAGATTTGCTCATTCAAATCTGCAAATTCTGTGGGATTACACATCTGTAGTAATCAAACTCCATGGTATTGTGCATCTATAATTATGTAATAATATCCTACATTAGGCTAGCCTACCTATAGGTTAGCATTTGAAACTGATGTGTAGTTGTGTACTTACTCTATATTAACTGTGGCTGAAGACAAATGATCATTTAGTCAGCAGTGTGTGGGCAGCGTGAGGTGTGGAGAGTTCACTAGAGGAGATTTCAATCATGTGAGTGGGTTAAGTAGGAGGCAGACCAGATTTGAAACTAGATCCGAGAACCTAGAGGCTGAAAGGCTCCTAGGACTTCTATCTTTCATTGTCATTTACATCTTCTGCAATTGTTCTCGTTCAAAATGCGGAAACCTTGCTACTATTTGGGTTTTAAACATGTATTCTTCTCATCCTTGTGTAGGACTGTTCAAATAAACTGGTTGTTAAACTGATCCGTAAGCATACCATTACGAAAAAAAAGGGCCTGGTTTTTTAAATAGTTTTAAAACTGAACCAATAATTTTTTAAGTGGTTCCAAACCTGTTTCTAACCAGTTTGAAAATGTTTACACTTACACATCTATTTCAAACACTCCCAGTCTAACAGAAAAATAAATGAACCACTATGCACTACCCATCACACACCATAACCCTGAGTATGACTGAATTTGTGGTAAAATGTGCACAGCAGACATTCATCTTTACCACAAATCTAGTGTACAAAACTAGTAGGAAGGATAACTGAATGATTAGAAAAAAGTTGGGGTTAGCGTCAGATAGAGGTGAAACAAGCACAGGTACAGGTTGATTCAGGGTAACCAAGCAAAGACATCCCTCTAAGATGAAGAAGCACTGCCCAAGAAATATTGCTCAAGAGTCAAACTCAGGTGGCAAACCAGCCAATGATAGAGAAATAATTCCATTCTGCTTTCCAGAATCAATAGCAAAATTTGGAGAACTTCAACCAGGCAACCTTAATATGCCAAATAAGCAAGATGTAGACTAACCCAATTTTTTAAGATTGAAATTCTTAGATATAGCAGCATAAAATAGCTTAATACCATTATAGGAATAAAATGTAGAACCTACTGGTCTTAGATCACATCTAAGAGTTAAATCATTAAATGTACAAATATCAAACTAGTATGTAGTTAAAAGTGTTAAACTATGCCTATTAGCATAGGATGGTGACAGTTATCTCATAATTATAGTGGCTGTAAGTGTTAGTGTGTTACATTCCTAAGCAGTTAGCCAAGGCTCAGCTACTATCCTCAGCTCTTGGCTTTAACTATAAATCACATTCACTAAATCCATTCTCCTATTGGTTTGCCTTGTTTATATCAAGCATATTAGCCAAAAGAAAAGCAATTTGTGGACCAATCCTTTTAAAAGGGGAAAATATGAATACATAACTAAACAAATGGAGTAATTTACCTGTGTTTCTTGTCCCAAACTTATTGAATCTGTGCATTTCTTAGTGGTACGGGTATTTAAGACAAATTCAAATGCAGAACAAGCATTGATGTCAGGAAAAGTCTGAAACGAGACACTTCTCCATATTAGAAAATAAAAAATTATGAATACTGAATATTGTAATAAAACATTGAAAAATAAATTACCTTCATAATGTTCACATCATTCAATTCGTTTGAAGTTATTATGCTAGGTAGACTAGCATTTACTGCAAACCTAAATTCCACCAAACATATACTTAATGCTTCAAGTAAAATAAATAAATCATGGAAAAAGAAATCAAATATGGCTAACCTCTGGATGACATAACCACAATAGTTGAGAATAATTTTGTAACAACCATCTGTGTGCTCAAAATCTTCAATAACCCATTGCTTAAAGAAAAGGTAGAAGCAAAAATCTTTGTCAGGTAATGGTATCTTTTATATATAAAACACAAAGTATATATATATATATATTTGCAAGCACAAAAAAAATGTTGAGAGACCTTAAAACTCTGAAATATAAACTTGTTAGACATTCTCTTCTGGATATAATCACGAACAAATTCTATGGTATCAATATAGCTTTGAACCCCTTCAATCTTGCAAACACTATGAAAGAATTCACTTAAGGATTTTGCTTTACAAGTCAAATTTTCAAGCTCCTGCCTCAGTTCGATCACCTTTTATCAAAAGAACAAGCATTAAGCACTAAAATATCATCAATTGAAAAGAAAAAGCAAACAATACATTAAATCTATCATAGAGTTGCACCAATGAACCACAGAGAAACTAGCAACAACATATAAGGAAAATACATCATACTTTCCAACAGGAAATTCACAAATCAGGTGAAATACTAAATTAAAATATTTCTTTATAACAGTGATCTGTTGAAAGAGAGAGCACAAGTTATATGAACTTTACGGTTTTAATTACGCACCTTAACTGTTTTCTGGCTTTATTTTCATACTAACAACAGATTTGGGAAGAAACTTGTTAGTATCTTAGAATATCTAGATATACTGTTAGTATAACATGGAAATTTTAAGAATATCAATTATCTTCATGAAATCAGTGGTCCCTTTCTATTTACGAAGTAATTATAAGAGTTGTCGCTTATTTCCTTTATTTTTCTTTCTCTTCTCTCCTTCTTTTCTTGTTTTCTTTTTTTTTTTTTGGTAAAAGAATATTATTAAATTGGGGAAAAGAACATTGCAAGAAGACAGGAACTTAACAGGTCCTCGAAACAATCAGAATATAAAAAGATAAATGAAGCGTAACTTTCTTAATTTAATATGTCCACGAAAAAAAAAGGTCCTGTCAAATTATCATTGAGCTTTAGGGGAGATAGCCTCATATTGAGCTTTTCCCATAAAACCTGTTAATCTGAATTCTGATTTAAGGATTTCTGGAAAAGACATGTACTTTTTCTGGATTTCCCCACACAGCACACATTAGGGGAGATAGCCTCATATTTCCTTTATATCTCTATTCTAACTTGTTTCTAACACAAAATAAGAAACACAAATACACACTATTAGTACTACACTGTCCTTGACTATCTGAGCTTAGTGTTGCAAAGATGATAGTGTTGCGTTACATAAGTAGATGCACTGATCAAAACAGAATTAAGAACAAATACATTATAAAAATTGTTGGGACAGCACCATTATTTAAAAGATAACACAACGAGTTTGCTTGGGTGCATCATTTTGATAGGGATTATTAAAACAATTGCATATGTATATATCCAATCAAAATACCTGACATTTTCCCTCAGAATTGAGCAAGCTAGTAGTGATACGAATATCATTAGCTTGAGTGTCCACTGCCACACTCTTAGATAAGGATGCCATGAACCGCAACTCCATTTCCTTAGACTCCTGAAGGCCATGGTTCAACTGCTGTACTTTTTTCTGTAAACAATGTAATTTAGTACCACCACCAACCGCAGGTGCAGCAAAACATCAAGATGTAAGATAGAATACCAGCAATCTGTCACGCTTCATACGCATTAACTGCAATTTAGCCTTCTCATATGATATATTAAGCATCAGCATTCTTCCTTCAACATATCTGCTAGGTTATATAATCTATCATTACAGCAAAACTGTTCCACAAACATAATGTGAACCATTTTAAACTTAGTGATGCAGTCAAAGAATGTACCTTTTATGTCTAGAAACATTTTGGGTATCGGCTATTTTCTTCTGAAAGGAAAACAAGAAACATGACCATAAGCAATGAGACACGTCAAATTAACATATTGCATATTGTCTTAATATTTAATATAATCTGTTCTAATCACTATAAAATTCAAGTTTGCCCACAATTAAACTGCAAAATGCATTAAACTTGACTAAATAATGTAACAGACCTGAGGATGAATGTCAGAACAAAGAAATTCACATTGCTTAACTTTCTGCAGATGAACAAGAATTTCTTCCAGCTTGCATATCTAAATATTGAGGATAAAATAAATAAATTACTGATACAGAATATTGATGATAAAATATGCATGAACTGTATAACAAAGTAAGCAACAATATCCACAATTTTATTTGAATGTTATTACTTCCTAATTCTACATTCATGACTTACCAATCGTAAATTTAGCTTATCAACTGACGGAGAAAGGAAATGTTGTGTGCTCCCGAGGAACTTCTTGAGAAACTGCAAAGTACTTTAGAAGTTTAAGAGGCTCTAACGAAACTACCAAAACTACAATTGATTCTTAACATAAAAAAATACCCATACATCAGCCCAGTCATTCCATGTCTGATCTCTGAGCTTCTTTCCACTGCTCATGTAACGTCTTTGCTCTGAATTAAGTTGTATATCACTATTCCCAATATGGACCTCTGGACTTCTTATAATCCTCCCAAATTTGTCTTTATTGTCTCCATCACCTGGTAATTGTATCTCAATACCCTTTCTTTTCTTCTCAAAAGAAAACTCAAAGCCAGGGTTGGTAACAGGGCTCAGAGCTACTTCGGATGCCCCTCGGCAGTTGTTGTCAAGATGGCAATGACCATATGAGTTATCTTTATTAGACAAGTCTTGCATATTACTGTTCAGCAGTTCACTCGAAGACCCATAAAGAGATGGCGACAGAGTTGTAGTTTCTTTGCTAGGAGTGCTCAGAAAGAAAACCATATTTCTAGGACTCTCAGCTGGTTTTCTCTTGGATGCACTCTTAAGAAGCATGAAATCAGTGACAAAAATGAGGATTAAAAATCAAAAAAACTGAATGGTCAACATCTTAAGGCAAGGAAAGTTTGCCTTCCAAAAGGAGTTAGCTTTTTAGATTGGCTAAGATTCCTTTAGACATATCGAGTACATTTCACAAGGGTCAAAATTTTAATTTAACACAGGAAAAATCTAACCATAGCGAAATTGGGCAAACTGAAATAGATTTCGTAAATTTAAAGCTTTTGGAATGAGATGGATTAAATATCTAAACTTTATATCAACAAAATCTCCCATCAATCATTTAATATATGACTCCAGATGCCCCTCAAGTTACTAATGATTTTCAGAGACATTGTCTTTATTACTTCCATGAATCATGACTAACATAAATCGCTTGCATTTTACCTGTGAAATCATACAATCTGTACTAGTCTTTACACCGTTTTTAAACCCAGACAACCCAAATCCATCAGCTGCTGCATCTGAGTTGCTCTCAGCATCTTGCCCTAAACCGCTATTAACAGATTCATTATGCTTTTTCAGCTGCTTCAATTCATGAGAACAAGTCCTTTGGCATTCCACATGTTGTGATCGCTTCTGGTTCAACAACATCACAGGAGAAGAAAATGGATTATCATATGTAACACTTGCAACATCATCTTTTCTTTTCTCAACTGTGCTATCTGTTTGGTCAATCTGCAGGCAAGAAGCTGTGATTTCCCCAGTCTTAGAATTTTTGCCACTCTGGAAGTCAACAGAAATCAAACTAAAATCTTGCTCACCCGTTTTTGAGTCAACAGTCTGTTCATTATCAGTTAGCATCGCAAGGTTTCTAAAAGAATCAATCCCATGGGAATCTGTGATGATCGAACCTTGATTCATCCTATTCCCTTGAGTTAAACCATAGAGGTGCTCATCAGAAGAAGCATTTCGTGTTTCAACTTGATTGTATTCACAATCTTTTTCATTAATGTCAGACATTTGTCCTCTGTCTTCAAGATTACTTCCCTTCACCTGGGCAACACCATAACCAAGTTTTGATTGAACTGAGTTGCCCATCATTAGTGGAGTTCTTGCACTATTAGCAATAAGAAAGTCCAACTCTTTATGGATTGCTGCACTTGCATCTTCAACAAACTTCTTGGTTTCCTGCAGAAGGTAACAAGTATCACCTAGTATGCATTGTAGTTCAAAAGATGCCCCCACTAGATGCGATGACAGCCACAAAATTATCATCATAAACTATGCAATTCTACGATCTTATGGCCGTGTTTGGTTGTCCATAAGAGACATGACACAGTGCCACACATTCACCGATTGATTGCTATGACAGATTTTCAACGGACACGGTGGTATACAAATGGACACTAAATACGTATCCTTCCAAAATGTTTATACACAGATTCTTATTATAATTTTTCCCTTATTCTTTTCTCATAAATTTTATTCTTTTCATTTTTCCAATCCTAACAGCCTCTTCTCCCTCCCCCTCCCTCTCACCTCCTCCTCTCCTCCCTCCCTCCATTATTGAGCCTCCTCTCATCCTTCCTCTAGACTTCTTTTCATTTCAGGGATATTGTTTGCTCTTTTGTTGACTATTGATGATTTTTGGTGGATGATAATGAGTATGTGGTAGTGGTGGTGATCGATGATGGTGGGAGCCAACTGCTACTGCTGAGGGTACAACAGACATTTGGTTATGATTGAGAATGTATTGTTTTGTCATGTACTTTGTTACCAAACAAGATGTAAAATTTGTGTTTCTTGTGTCCATGTACCTTTGAGTCATTGTCTCTATGTCTTCATTCTGTCATGTACTATTAAATAATAACCTAACAACCATGCTAGGTTTACCCCAAAATCAGCCACTAGAATAGAATACACATAAAAATACAAAGTAAATACTAAAAGTTAATTAAACTAAACATGTATTTATACGCAAATACATGATGGCTGATTTTGGTGTGCAAATAGCATTTTTGATAAACTAATTACTTATGAATAAAAGGTAAGTGTATTTTGGGGTACCAGGGAGTGGCATGGAATTGCAGATAAATTTTACAGAAAAGGTATCAACATCATGTGACAAAATGCAAATCAACATTCAACTAAAAATGGTCCTTGCCTTGATTGAAGTATCAGGAGTTTTGATTTGGTGAAGGGAATCATCTGCGACTGTATCATGTTTCCCAACTCTACCCATAGCTGGACCTACGTTCGGTGTGTCTGCAGCCTCAGAATCATGGATGCCATGTGGCTGAACTGAATCATCGACACCAGTATGATTCCCCTTGTTGTCTAATAAATCACGGATGACTTGATCAACTGGAGAGCTAAGCCGTGACTCTGCAGCCTCAGGATTCAAAGGGGAGATGGCAGGCAAATCCTTGCTTCCTTCTACAAGGATTGCGTCCAAAGTAGGAGAGAGTCTGTCATAATCGTACTTCTGCGGGTCCAACCCAGTCATACTCATGTCACTGGAATCTCTACAGCCATTCACGGGATCCGTAGGTACTCCGGACTGAGGAGACTGCATCTTGGCTTCCGAAAGAACCATAAAACATCCAGTAGTGGAGGCTGAGCGGCCGGAGCCTTGGCTCGGCAATGTCTCTTCAAACTGAGGACTGAATCTCGAGGGCGTCTTCAAGTCTTCAAAATCCGACCTGGCAAGACTCCGGTAATGCAATGAAAAGGCAGTTGAGTCCATTGTGAGATCATCAGATGCAGCAGAGTCCGGCAAGCGTTCGGGTCTGATGAAACTGGACGACACCGGACCTCGAAAATCATCTTCTGCACAATGGAATGGAATGGAATGAAATAAAACACGACG
>NC_029775.3:1154500-1154956 GCF_000817695.3 Arachis duranensis | reverse complement strand
GCTGTCGCCGGCCAGGTCCTGGAAAAACCCTACGACCTCGGGGGAGGGGGAGGGGGAGGAGGAAGGAACTGAACCGGGAGGAGTGTCGGAGGAAGAAGAGTCGTCGGGGCGGAAGATGTGGACGGAGGTAATCTCGTTGTCGGCGAAGCTGACGCGGCGCAACTTCTTCCTCCGAAGCGCCACGGTCTCGTCTTCGGTTTCGGTGTTGTTGGAAGGTTCCATTGTTGAAATGAGGTTGGGCTCTGGAGGAGTAAGAGAGTAAGCAGAAGAACACCGAGATGGCTAGATGTTTACCCTCAATTTTTGTGCGGGAAAATGTGCCATTTTGGTCCCGCTTCGGATTTGACTTTCGACGTTTAGTAAGGATGGGCGGATGACAATAACTAAAATCCACAGTGGTTAACTGGTTATGAGATTTACTGCAATTATTCAATGTCTTTTTTTTTTTTTTGGAGC